>NW_027317447.1:0-14440 GCF_032062135.1 Pyxicephalus adspersus | reverse complement strand
GAAAGATTCTCAGAGTATTTCATGAACTCTAAATGATTTGACAGTATTCTCTAGACAGAATCCTAATATATTCTGTAACATCTGTACATGAGAAGATGTTTGCCATGGGACTGTGGACTGTTCTGTCTGACCTTCCTAGTAATGTAACACAAACATGACATCAGCCCATCAATGTTACCAGCCCAGCATATTTATTGCACTGTGCAGATACTATTGCCATGTATTCCTCCTAGACCTAGCCATCTGAAGTCTCTTCTCTCTTTCTTCTTCCTCCTTTCTCTTTTTTCCTGTTCGCTTGTTTGTTTTATCCCTAAGTCTCAGTTGGATAATGTTATCTATTCTTTCCCAGTTCTTGTTCTTGTTCTTGTTGCCTTCTCAGGATCTTATCTTGATGTGTTCCTCATGAGATATTTTATTTTAACACAATATAGGTAAACTTTTTTCTTGTAAACTAGGTTACTAGAACATTTCAGTTCCTTTGCCACATAATAAAACAAGTATTATTTACTTGTATTTTTTGCAATATACAGTATGTTGCATCATATTCTCTGTTTCTTTTTAAGCTAACCGAATCTTTAGGCTAATAAATACTAACCCATGTCCACAAGAAAAAAAAATCACACATTCAGGAGTAATTTCGTGCACTACATAGACATTAGACATTGTATGAGCTTTTTCTTAAAATTAGCTTATCTTTGTTTATCAAGCTTCTTTGGACTTTCCCTACAACTGCATTATCATTGTATCAGTGTTGGAGTCTTTGGAGGGCACCTACACAGAAATAAAAAAGAAAACTATCTCTTCAAAAGGCATTGTTGCCCCTTGTGCCCAGATTTTATAAGAATACCAATTCATTTCACTCATAATTCATATTTCTTCTGCACACATTCTACCTGTCGCTAACTACTTGTTGCTTTCACACTTGTGTTTGGTAGCAAAGTGTGCTACAGGAAACTACAAATTCATGTGGCTGTGTCTGTGGCCATGGTGCGGTTCAAAAGCAAAAGTTAGTGCGAAAGCAACATGGATCTTCAGCTGATTTTCTTTCAGGTCAATTGGTACTATCACATTAAATATATAGTTTTTTCTCTTACAAACTCCACTCAGAAAATCCTGATTGTTTGGGGAAACTGGGTATAGACAGAAACAATGCATATACAGACATTATGTATATACTATACTTTGGGGATATATTAACCTGTGATTTTTTTTTGTTTTAGCACAATTGAAAAAAATAAGATACATTTTGAAAATGTGGATACTATTGAAAAAAACTGTTTTATTGAATTAAAAACTCAGCACATATTTTTTTTAATATTACTTATTGCTCCTAGAGGAAATACTAGGACAATCACATCATCCATCATTTTAAATCTATCAAACGGCACTAGTGATTACATAACATGCTGAATGTTCACTACTAAATGACAAGTTTCCTGGTGCTATATAAATAATTAAGCTACTTAGGTTTGTTTACATTTACAGAATTTGCCACAGAAATTGTCAATGCTAGGTACTGTGGTTGAAACAGAAGATTCTGCAAACACAAACAAACTGGATTTTCCAGCACTATTTACATATGCGGTTTACCAGCACCAGTCAGGGATCTGTCCTTTTCATGAAATGTTATCATTATTTCCAGTAATTATAAACCTTTTCTGGAAATAGGTAATGAGATCTATGTATTTCTATACCCATTCTCATTGGTGAGGGGAGAAGATATGTGAGAGTCTCCCTATAAAAATGGAACTTCTGAATTAGTAATAAGCACCCCCAACAAACTCCCCCAATCAATTGAATGACCGGTTGTGGAAAAAGGGGCAGTGCCAATTACCTTGGGACAGACTAAACTTTCCTTTCACTCTTTGGAAGGTAGAGGTTCTAAAAGGTCAACCTAAGATCCTGTTAGGAGCTTTGCAATTGTAAGTCAGCATTGATTTATAGAAAACCCACAGTTTTAAAAAAAATATTTTGTAACTTTTCTAGAGGTCCACTGAGCACCTCCTAAAATGTTAGTGGTCATAAGTGTATTAAATAGTTCGAATCATACAAGTAGATTGATCAGTTATTGAAATTCAACAGTAAAGTCAACAAAAATGTGTTATTATAGTCAAATTTCATCTATGACAAATTTTTACCATGCATTCCTAGTTCTCAATGTTAAAGTTGTACTAGAAGATTGTAAATCGTGTACATTTATGAAATACCTTACAATATTTCATGTGTGCTTTGCTGCTTGTCTCCACTGTGCCACTCCAGGTGGGTTTGCAGCGTTAGCAGCAATTTGTAGCAAAAGATCAGAAAGAGCACTTAGCATTTTTATACATAAAGCTAATTAGGGTCAAAACACTATTGACAACGCCTATAAATAGAAAACAACATTTAATATGAAAAAAGTTCACTGGTAGGTCTGCACAGATTGATGAATTCCAGGGAGGTTCATTTTTGTCTAAAAATGAAAACATCAAGGGAAAAATTAAAGGTTCTATAAAAGAGCCCACATGTAAGGTTTTAGGTCCCACCAAAAAGCTTTGTGTTAGAAGCCTTATAGCATGGGACACACATTGAGCTGCAAAAAAAGAGAAAGAATTTATTGATGGTCATTGTAATTGCTTAAATTGGTTATAATGTTATCATTCACAGTGTTTGCACTCTTTTCATTCCTTAGATGGATCTGTATGAGGACTCTATTTATCATTCATGATTATAATGAGTGTCTTGCATTGCAATTAATATGCCACATTGAAGAATATAATTAATGTTACACTATTACAATAATTATAGTAACCTTGTTTTTCTAAAACGATTCCTTTAGGATTTCGGAGATGATGGATCTTTATACATTACCAAGGCTACCACAACCCACATGGGGAATTACAGCTGTCATGCTGATGGCTATGATAAGCTTTTTCAAACTCATATTGTTCAAGTGAATGGTAAGTAAAGAAATGTTACTTTAACACAGCTGTTTCCACAAATATCTTATTGTTTAGTAATGTTTTTAAAGATTTAGTCTACCTTTTCAAGTCATGGAGAGCTTTAACCTCCCTAGCGGTATTTCTGAGTGTGGCTCGGGGTTAATTTTCAGTACCAAAAGTGGTAACCCCGAGCCACACTCGGGGTGCAATTGCAAGGGAGTTTTAAAACTTACCTGGTCCCCACGTGCCCGCGGCATCCTCCAGCGTTGCCCGTGGTGTCCTCCAGCGATGCCCGGCATCTGTGTAGCCTGGCAATGCCAGATCCTATGTATCTGTGTCCTCGGCATGTGAACATTGGGGACGCGAGGCCAGGGGACGCAGATGCCGTCCAGGCCGGGCTGTGCTGGGTTGCGGCTGAGGGGCGGGATCGTGCGACTGGAAGTCGAGACCAGGCGGGAAATTTAAAATATATATTTTAAAATGTACTGCTTTGACATTTAAAAATACTTATTATTCAGACCACCAGAGAGGTTAATAAACCAGGCTCTATCTGTACACATGGAGTGGAAACTTTTAGAGGGAGACATAAAACAGTGACTAAAATAGCAGCCTAGAGCTGATGGGTCTTCCATGTTTTACCACAAATTTTGTACCCCAGAATGGTCACCCATTTATGTTTAGTAACACCGAAAGTAAGACTTATTTTCTCGTTTTTTTGATCAGGCCTTTTTTTTAGAAGATTTGTAGTGAACACAGGCAAGCTGTATTTGTTTCAAAGGGGCAATCCTTTTTCAGATGCTAACAAAAAAAACAGCAAGACACAAAAAGCTTGGAAAGAGATCTAATTAGTACTTAAGCATTAACAACTAGAACAGAAGGAAACTGAGCACGTCTTAGCTTGGCCAAAGCATTGTCAGCATTGGTGATGCACTCAAACATAAAAAATGGTATAAACATCTATACCGCTGTTAACAGCAGTGTTATGGCATGCTCTGCACATGCATACTGTAGTCACATGGGACATCTTTGCCAAATATGATGTGTAGTGGTTGCTTTCTTGCAATACTAATCACTAATTTGTACAGCATGTTATTAAGCTATGTTAAAGGTGTTTCTTTTCTAAAGGCTTAAGTAATGAGCATCAGACTTAGAAGATTTAGAAGTCTAGATTAAGAAGTGTGTTTCTGAGCTGCTTTGATAACTTAATATTTATATATTTCTGTAATGTTTATATATTTAATGAGCATATATATATATATATATATATTTAGTCAGCAATAGTATTATTTTAAGATTTTTTTTTCAATATTCCATAGTTTTACATAGTTTAATATCTTAATATCATAATAAAGACATTCACATTTTGCTGCTAAATCAATTCAGCATTTATTCCATTCATTTCAAAATCATTCTTGCTTATCCTTTATGCGTTAGGCAATAATAATTTACTATGAATCTCTTAAGATTTATGTCAAATAAATGGATAGTAGGCCACACAGGTTATCTCTTAGAACCCCACACTTCAGTTATTCTAATGAATATCAGCAAGATTAAGTCATAATAAACTTACCTTAAGCAGAAATACTTAAGGAGGAGAAAGCAGCACATGACAATGATGAAAGAAGGCAATTTAAATGATTTATGATACATGTATTTATGTAAAAACTAGCAACATTTTATACAAATAATATATTTTTAAATTGGTGTGTGTTTTTTTTTAATGCTGGGTGTGAGCTGTTGTCAGAGCTCACATGTAGTAATGAGTCCAACCCCACTGCTAGCACTGGTCCTAGCAATTAATTTGTAGACCTAAGCACTGCATCACAGGAATTCACCCTAAATCCCTCATACAATGAAACACAATTATTTTGTGGTGGCTGCAATCAAGGAAGGAATGGGGGGGGGCTTAGGGGCGCAATGTGATGGTGTCTATACCTGTACTAAGAAGTAGGTTTAAAGAGCCAAATTCTCTTTTATCTGAATTATTATTATTATTAGCCAGTATTAATATAGTGCCAACATATTACGCAGCGCTTTCCAAGCTCCATTGTAATATCACTAACTGTCCCTCAAAGGGGCTCACAATCTATATCTATGTCATTTTTGAGGGAAAGACAATTAACCTAACTGAATGTTTGTTTAGTGTTTTTTTTTGTTTTTTTTTTGGGATGTGAGAGGAAACCTACACAAACACAGGGAGAACATGCAAACTTCCTGCAGATAGAGTCCTGACTGGGATTTTGAACCTAGTGCTGCAAAGTTCTAAACACTGAGCCAACTGTGCTGCTCAGCTGAAAAAAACTGTAAAAGCTGGGCCACCTTACTGTTTAACTTTTTTAGGGGACCTGAGGTATGAAATAACTGATACCTTGGTCTGATTTTATTTTCATCTTTTGGGATTACTTTTGAAGAAGCCAGCTGATGCTAAAAACCATGGCAGTGTGAATTGTTTTAAAAATTTTTCCTGTTAACCTCCCCAGCAATAAGCCTGAGTGTGACTTGGGGTAAAAAAAAAAAAAACCCTGCTGAAAGCAGTAACCCCCAGCCACATTCGAGGTAGCTGAAAAAATTAAAAAAAAAGCCTCACCTGGTCCCATCAGCATTCTCTAGGCTCCTGCCATCCTCTGGCTGCGTCCTCTTTGTCAATCTGTCACCCGGCGAGTGCGATTGAGTTCCCCGGAGTTCCCGGTGACGTTGGTGCTTGCGGCTGTCGCCAGGGGTCGCAGTGGGAATTTCAAATTATTTTGTATTCCATTAAATACAAAATAACTGTATTGTCTAAAAGCAGTACATTGTCCTTCATGAAAATGTATTTTAAAGTATAATATATTAGTATGAGTATAATAAAGTTTGAAACACAAATCATGTCAAACTTGAGTAGGGAAGCCAGGCCATTTTCTGAGGCTGAATGCGTAAAAAAAGGCATCATGGCAGTAGTGGAAGAACTGTGCCCAGGAAAAAGACAGCATGGTTAAAGCCGAGAGCTTGACGTGAATGATAATCACAAGATGAGTCAAAGATTTTAAAAGGGATCTTCTGCTGCAACTAAAGACCAAGGCAGTCTAGTTTAAAATGTTTGCAATTGCTGTGGATGAATCTACATATGTAAGTGAAACTGCTCGATTGTTAGTCTGTAGTCCTGGTATAAACACTAGGTTTCAAATCACTGAAAACTGGGGCAATGAAAAAGCATGCATGGAACAACCACTGATAAAAACTTGTTCAGAGAAGTATCAGAAGTGATTGACAACCTTGGACTCAACTGGAGTAAACTAGTAGGAGTGACTACTGATGATGCAAGAAGCATGCTTGGACAGCACAATAGGTTGTTGTGCAGAGTAAGTCAGAAAGTGACTTATCAAATGCTTCTCGACCACTGCTGCTCCATTGCATAACTCACTAGCAAATTGTGAAGCACAACTGTTGGCCTTCATCCTATTTCCCAGTATATTTCACAATTAAGAGCAACATTGGGGCAGCTCAAAGGAAGAAGCAGTGGTGCTAGAATACTTTTAGCAAGTGAAGCTGTGCAGGAAAGCTTCCTGTTGTTACACTCCCCTAAATATGATTCTGTGCTGGACATCAACATACCCTATCTGGACTAATTGTAGAAGTAGTAATTGAAGTTTCAGTAGTGAACACCTATTTCTTCAAAATAGTGAAAGTTAAGAAGCACTTTCTAAACATAATTGGTTTCCAGATTGACCGTAAACTCAAGCAATACCTAGGTAGGTGTATCCCTCTCCAACTAGATAAATATATGATTTCAATTGGAGCCCCCATGTAGTTCAAAGATTTAAAAAAGCTGACTAAATTAGGATGTTCTATAATTCATGAAATATCAATTTTTTAAAGGAACATTATTCCTGCCTTACTGTACCATTTCCAAACTATTTCTACTGCTATTCTTTTTTTCTGTTATTTAGGGTCTTCTCTTTTGGGATACATTTGATGTACCTGAAACATGATGTACTTTTTAAAAGAAAAGAGTAAGGAGGGGCGAGCCTAAAACTTACACAAACAGTGGGTTGGCCTAGAATTCCAATATTCACTCCTTTTGCTCTCTTCCTTGGATCCAGCGGTGCTGCCGTCCTACCCTTGGTGAATGGATATACTTTTTCCACCTTAGAGCCTGTTACCACCTTATGTATATAAGTTTCCCTACATACAGAACTTTGTCCTTTTTATTTCTTATACTTTTACCAAAAAAAAAAATAACTTTTACCCTTATAAAAAATTTGAACAATTTAGAATCTTTTGCGCATCCAAGTTTGCCCTGAGTACTCCATACTACAAGAGAGTATGACTGTACATTCACATAAGAAAATGTGACTAAGTCTTTCATTTTTACACATGAGCTTACCTCAGCTAGCCATATCCAAAAACAAATTTCAAGATTTCCACATACACTATTCTCAAATCTTTCCACAAGAGCTGAAGGTGTGCTAAACACATTTGAACCATGGTTCATATCCAGTGGGAATGTCCTACAATTACTAAATTTTGGATTTAGTGTTTGATACCTACTCACTGGTTACTTCCAATTTTATGAGACAAACTCCACAAATACCATTCTCTTAATCTCCTAACTTCTGTTTCTACAACAAAAAAACCCACTATTTTCTGAAGCAGTCATCCTCACATACTTGATGGAGGCATCTAATAAAAATGGATTTACATATGGTATAGGGAATTTTGACTTTTGTGTCACCACTATTGGCAGCGTGTTTTTTTCTGTGTTTGTGTATTGCAGTCAAACACATCCAGGCACATAGCATTTTCATAAGGGCAGCAATGGTAGTGCCAGTAATTTTCTTATGACAGTTGAATGTAAAGGGCAACAGAAAGCAAAGCTAAATTTACTGTATGCTAAGGCTTTGCCTGGACTAAGGTTCATCTTAATGAAACTAGCCGATAATATATTTGCTGTTCATTATCTTCCAGCCTTTACTTTTTGTCTGAAAAAAACACCTTTGATCTAAGTATTGCCCTTCTCCGATCTTTTTGGTTATTACCAATGAGGTTACCTTGAGGGCAGTGAGTTTAAGTATGAAATACAGCTATTCATTGAACTTTGCACCTCAGGGGAATCAGCATGTGTGATTGATAATGCCATCATTCACCTAAACCTATGACAACTGTCAAATAGTACTATGTCACATCAAACATGGCAAAACTATTTTACTTAACCACCCCAAATTATTACACCTGTGTTTTACTATTTGAATCCTAATAGCTATGCATTATTCTTTATAAAAAGATGCAACTTTCTCTAAGAAAGATTCTCAGAGTATTTCATGAACTCTAAATGATTTGACAGTATTCTCTAGACAGAATCCTAATATATTCTGTAACATCTGTACATGAGAAGATGTTTGCCATGGGACTGTGGACTGTTCTGTCTGACCTTCCTAGTAATGTAACACAAACATGACATCAGCCCATCAATGTTACCAGCCCAGCATATTTATTGCACTGTGCAGATACTATTGCCATGTATTCCTCCTAGACCTAGCCATCTGAAGTCTCTTCTCTCTTTCTTCTTCCTCCTTTCTCTTTTTTCCTGTTCGCTTGTTTGTTTTATCCCTAAGTCTCAGTTGGATAATGTTATCTATTCTTTCCCAGTTCTTGTTCTTGTTCTTGTTGCCTTCTCAGGATCTTATCTTGATGTGTTCCTCATGAGATATTTTATTTTAACACAATATAGGTAAACTTTTTTCTTGTAAACTAGGTTACTAGAACATTTCAGTTCCTTTGCCACATAATAAAACAAGTATTATTTACTTGTATTTTTTGCAATATACAGTATGTTGCATCATATTCTCTGTTTCTTTTTAAGCTAACCGAATCTTTAGGCTAATAAATACTAACCCATGTCCACAAGAAAAAAAAATCACACATTCAGGAGTAATTTCGTGCACTACATAGACATTAGACATTGTATGAGCTTTTTCTTAAAATTAGCTTATCTTTGTTTATCAAGCTTCTTTGGACTTTCCCTACAACTGCATTATCATTGTATCAGTGCTGGAGTCTTTGGAGGGCACCTACACAGAAATAAAAAAGAAAACTATCTCTTCAAAAGGCATTGTTGCCCCTTGTGCCCAGATTTTATAAGAATACCAATTCATTTCACTCATAATTCATATTTCTTCTGCACACATTCTACCTGTCGCTAACTACTTGTTGCTTTCACACTTGTGTTTGGTAGCAAAGTGTGCTACAGGAAACTACAAATTCATGTGGCTGTGTCTGTGGCCATGGTGCGGTTCAAAAGTAAAAGTTAGTGCGAAAGCAACATGGATCTTCAGCTGATTTTCTTTCAGGTCAATTGGTACTATTACATTAAATATATAGTTTTTTCTCTTACAAACTCCACTCAGAAAATCCTGATTGTTTGGGGAAACTGGGTATAGACAGAAACAATGCATATACAGACATTATGTATATACTATACTTTGGGGATATATTAACCTGTGAATTTTTTTTGTTTTAGCACAATTGAAAAAAATAAGATACATTTTGAAAATGTGGATACTATTGAAAAAAACTGTTTTATTGAATTAAAAACTCAGCACATATTTTTTTTAATATTACTTATTGCTCCTAGAGGAAATACTAGGACAATCACATCATCCATCATTTTAAATCTATCAAACGGCACTAGTGATTACATAACATGCTGAATGTTCACTACTAAATGACAAGTTTCCTGGTGCTATATAAATAATTAAGCTACTTAGGTTTGTTTACATTTACAGAATTTGCCACAGAAATTGTCAATGCTAGGTACTGTGGTTGAAACAGAAGATTCTGCAAACACAAACAAACTGGATTTTCCAGCACTATTTACATATGCGGTTTACCAGCACCAGTCAGGGATCTGTCCTTTTCATGAAATGTTATCATTATTTCCAGTAATTATAAACCTTTTCTGGAAATAGGTAATGAGATCTATGTATTTCTATACCCATTCTCATTGGTGAGGGGAGAAGATATGTGAGAGTCTCCCTATAAAAATGGAACTTCTGAATTAGTAATAAGCACCCCCAACAAACTCCCCCAATCAATTGAATGACCGGTTGTGGAAAAAGGGGCAGTGCCAATTACCTTGGGACAGACTAAACTTTCCTTTCACTCTTTGGAAGGTAGAGGTTCTAAAAGGTCAACCTAAGATCCTGTTTTGCAATTGTAAGTCAGCATTGATTTATAGAAAACCCACAGTTTTAAAAAAAATATTTTGTAACTTTTCTAGAGGTCCACTGAGCACCTCCTAAAATGTTAGTGGTCATAAGTGTATTAAATAGTTCGAATCATACAAGTAGATTGATCAGTTATTGAAATTCAACAGTAAAGTCAACAAAAATGTGTTATTATAGTCAAATTTCATCTATGACAAATTTTTACCATGCATTCCTAGTTCTCAATGTTAAAGTTGTACTAGAAGATTGTAAATCGTGTACATTTATGAAATACCTTACAATATTTCATGTGTGCTTTGCTGCTTGTCTCCACTGTGCCACTCCAGGTGGGTTTGCAGCGTTAGCAGCAATTTGTAGCAAAAGATCAGAAAGAGCACTTAGCATTTTTATACATAAAGCTAATTAGGGTCAAAACACTATTGACAACGCCTATAAATAGAAAACAACATTTAATATGAAAAAAGTTCACTGGTAGGTCTGCACAGATTGATGAATTCCAGGGAGGTTCATTTTTGTCTAAAAATGAAAACATCAAGGGAAAAATTAAAGGTTCTATAAAAGAGCCCACATGTAAGGTTTTAGGTCCCACCAAAAAGCTTTGTGTTAGAAGCCTTATAGCATGGGACACACATTGAGCTGCAAAAAAAGAGAAAGAATTTATTGATGGTCATTGTAATTGCTTAAATTGGTTATAATGTTATCATTCACAGTGTTTGCACTCTTTTCATTCCTTAGATGGATCTGTATGAGGACTCTATTTATCATTCATGATTATAATGAGTGTCTTGCATTGCAATTAATATGCCACATTGAAGAATATAATTAATGTTACACTATTACAATAATTATAGTAACCTTGTTTTTCTAAAACGATTCCTTTAGGATTTCGGAGATGATGGATCTTTATACATTACCAAGGCTACCACAACCCACATGGGGAATTACAGCTGTCATGCTGATGGCTATGATAAGCTTTTTCAAACTCATATTGTTCAAGTGAATGGTAAGTAAAGAAATGTTACTTTAACACAGCTGTTTCCACAAATATCTTATTGTTTAGTAATGTTTTTAAAGATTTAGTCTACCTTTTCAAGTCATGGAGAGCTTTAACCTCCCTAGCGGTATTTCTGAGTGTGGCTCGGGGTTAATTTTCAGTACCAAAAGTGGTAACCCCGAGCCACACTCGGGGTGCAATTGCAAGGGAGTTTTAAAACTTACCTGGTCCCCACGTGCCCGCGGCATCCTCCAGCGTTGCCCGTGGTGTCCTCCAGCGATGCCCGGCATCTGTGTAGCCTGGCAATGCCAGATCCTATGTATCTGTGTCCTCGGCATGTGAACATTGGGGACGCGAGGCCAGGGGACGCAGATGCCGTCCAGGCCGGGCTGTGCTGGGTTGCGGCTGAGGGGCGGGATCGTGCGACTGGAAGTCGAGACCAGGCGGGAAATTTAAAATATATATTTTAAAATGTACTGCTTTGACATTTAAAAATACTTATTATTCAGACCACCAGAGAGGTTAATAAACCAGGCTCTATCTGTACACATGGAGTGGAAACTTTTAGAGGGAGACATAAAACAGTGACTAAAATAGCAGCCTAGAGCTGATGGGTCTTCCATGTTTTACCACAAATTTTGTACCCCAGAATGGTCACCCATTTATGTTTAGTAACACCGAAAGTAAGACTTATTTTCTCGTTTTTTTGATCAGGCCTTTTTTTTAGAAGATTTGTAGTGAACACAGGCAAGCTGTATTTGTTTCAAAGGGGCAATCCTTTTTCAGATGCTAACAAAAAAAACAGCAAGACACAAAAAGCTTGGAAAGAGATCTAATTAGTACTTAAGCATTAACAACTAGAACAGAAGGAAACTGAGCACGTCTTAGCTTGGCCAAAGCATTGTCAGCATTGGTGATGCACTCAAACATAAAAAATGGTATAAACATCTATACCGCTGTTAACAGCAGTGTTATGGCATGCTCTGCACATGCATACTGTAGTCACATGGGACATCTTTGCCAAATATGATGTGTAGTGGTTGCTTTCTTGCAATACTAATCACTAATTTGTACAGCATGTTATTAAGCTATGTTAAAGGTGTTTCTTTTCTAAAGGCTTAAGTAATGAGCATCAGACTTAGAAGATTTAGAAGTCTAGATTAAGAAGTGTGTTTCTGAGCTGCTTTGATAACTTAATATTTATATATTTCTGTAATGTTTATATATTTAATGAGCATATATATATATATATATATATTTAGTCAGCAATAGTATTATTTTAAGATTTTTTTTTCAATATTCCATAGTTTTACATAGTTTAATATCTTAATATCATAATAAAGACATTCACATTTTGCTGCTAAATCAATTCAGCATTTATTCCATTCATTTCAAAATCATTCTTGCTTATCCTTTATGCGTTAGGCAATAATAATTTACTATGAATCTCTTAAGATTTATGTCAAATAAATGGATAGTAGGCCACACAGGTTATCTCTTAGAACCCCACACTTCAGTTATTCTAATGAATATCAGCAAGATTAAGTCATAATAAACTTACCTTAAGCAGAAATACTTAAGGAGGAGAAAGCAGCACATGACAATGATGAAAGAAGGCAATTTAAATGATTTATGATACATGTATTTATGTAAAAACTAGCAACATTTTATACAAATAATATATTTTTAAATTGGTGTGTGTTTTTTTTTAATGCTGGGTGTGAGCTGTTGTCAGAGCTCACATGTAGTAATGAGTCCAACCCCACTGCTAGCACTGGTCCTAGCAATTAATTTGTAGACCTAAGCACTGCATCACAGGAATTCACCCTAAATCCCTCATACAATGAAACACAATTATTTTGTGGTGGCTGCAATCAAGGAAGGAATGGGGGGGGGCTTAGGGGCGCAATGTGATGGTGTCTATACCTGTACTAAGAAGTAGGTTTAAAGAGCCAAATTCTCTTTTATCTGAATTATTATTATTATTAGCCAGTATTAATATAGTGCCAACATATTACGCAGCGCTTTCCAAGCTCCATTGTAATATCACTAACTGTCCCTCAAAGGGGCTCACAATCTATATCTATGTCATTTTTGAGGGAAAGACAATTAACCTAACTGAATGTTTGTTTAGTGTTTTTTTTTGTTTTTTTTTTGGGATGTGAGAGGAAACCTACACAAACACAGGGAGAACATGCAAACTTCCTGCAGATAGAGTCCTGACTGGGATTTTGAACCTAGTGCTGCAAAGTTCTAAACACTGAGCCAACTGTGCTGCTCAGCTGAAAAAAACTGTAAAAGCTGGGCCACCTTACTGTTTAACTTTTTTAGGGGACCTGAGGTATGAAATAACTGATACCTTGGTCTGATTTTATTTTCATCTTTTGGGATTACTTTTGAAGAAGCCAGCTGATGCTAAAAACCATGGCAGTGTGAATTGTTTTAAAAATTTTTCCTGTTAACCTCCCCAGCAATAAGCCTGAGTGTGACTTGGGGTAAAAAAAAAAAAAACCCTGCTGAAAGCAGTAACCCCCAGCCACATTCGAGGTAGCTGAAAAAATTAAAAAAAAAGCCTCACCTGGTCCCATCAGCATTCTCTAGGCTCCTGCCATCCTCTGGCTGCGTCCTCTTTGTCAATCTGTCACCCGGCGAGTGCGATTGAGTTCCCCGGAGTTCCCGGTGACGTTGGTGCGTGCGGCTGTCGCCAGGGGTCGCAGTGGGAATTTCAAATTATTTTGTATTCCATTAAATACAAAATAACTGTATTGTCTAAAAGCAGTACATTGTCCTTCATGAAAATGTATTTTAAAGTATAATATATTAGTATGAGTATAATAAAGTTTGAAACACAAATCATGTCAAAGTTCATTATTTTATTTTTTTTTTAAATTATTTAATTTATTATTTTGACATGATTTTGTGTTTCAAACTTTATTAAAGACTAGATTGTAAGCCCTTTGTGGCAGGGTCCTCTCTTCCTGTATCGCCGTCTGTATTAGTTTGTCATTTGTAACCCCTATTTAATGTGCAGCGCTACGTAATATGTTGGCGCTATATTAATCCTGTTTATTAATAATAATAATAATAATAATAATTATAATAATTATACTCATACTATTATATTATATTGTAAAATAATTTTTTTATGAAAGACAATGTACCGCTTTTAGACATATAAATCCAGACAGAAACCGCCCAGGAGGTTAAAAAATAATTTTATGTGTATTACATAAGTACTTACCAAGTTATGCTTTATTATTAAAATTATTAATGCAATAAATTTGTTAAACTGTAAATTGAAGATGATACATATTAAATACATTTTC
>NW_027317446.1:11369-14442 GCF_032062135.1 Pyxicephalus adspersus | reverse complement strand
TGAAACCTAATGGTAGATTGCTTACTGCTATAACGGAAATGTTCTTATGTACGTATACAATTTATTTCTCTTTTCCATTTATCATTACGTGGCATGCTATATGTTCTCTCGAGTTACTGGATATGACTATTTCTGTAAAATTGTATGCCATTTCACGCTCTTATTTGCTTTTGCCATCTGTATACACTGGTTTGAGTTCTGTAATTGTCTGCGTTTATTGGTTGCTAATAAAAAAATAAATATTAAAAAAAAAAAAACCAAAAAAAAAACAATGTTGTATATTTTTATATACTCATGCTGCTATGCTCACATTCTTAACTTGGTGACTAAGCAGCTAGAAGTACATTCTTCTTCTGTGCTTCTTTAAAGATAATATATAGATTGCTATATTGCAATTGCTATTGCTATTGATTGCTTTATTAAAAAAATGTTTGCTTTTCTAAAAACAGAAAATGGCTGGATATTAAAGAATAAAAGAAATGGTAGCAAAGACTGTTGATTGAAAAAACTTCCAATTGGCTCATGGGATCAGGAGTATTTTGAACTAGCTAGACAGGCAGTTGGGCCCTATAACATGACAGGTGGGAATCGGCTTTAACTTCTAAGTGACTCAGTTTTACCCCAGATAACAGACGTTAGTGACTGTCTAAACACAGTGAAACATCAATCTAAACAAATATTTCCATTCTTTAAAAAAAATAGGAGCCTGGAGACTTCTGTTCAATTTGTCTCTTTTTTGATACCACTAGGTACATTTTAGTTTTTGTTTGTTTGTTTGTTTTTTTAATGGAAAACATTTTCAACTATTTTGTTTTTTATTACACATTATCTGAAACTTTATATTAGTCCCCTGCTTTATGTTCAAATCCATTGATACTTTGGTATTATATGCTTTTAAAATAAATCACCAATATTAAAAGCAACTGAAATCTCTGATGAGGAAGCATGTATTGTTCATGTTCTTGAGCTTTTGCCTGACTGTATAATTTAACATTTTTATACATCATAGGATTTGGGCAAAAAACAACAAAGCTTACTTGACAGAGTTAAGCACCTACAATACTTTATAAAGTGTCTCTTTATACTTAATAGTCCACTTGTTGCCATAGCAGCAAAAATACCAGAATAGACAAATACGAAACAGCCCTTGTGACAACTCTTCAAAATTGATTTTGAAACTCGAGTATTTGTTTTTCTGCTTCTGTGGTGGCAGAAAATAGAATAATGAGTCGACTCAAATAATCTTGTGATTATTGGATAGGCTCATTAAAGGGACATTATCACAAAGCAACACCTGTGTGGTTATCTCTAAAGCATGCTGCCATTCTTCCTATGCTATATACTAAATGCATGCAGTGGTGTAGTTGGGTTGTATTACAAGAGGAGAATGTCACTCTGTAAAGTGAATGCTCATGAAGCTTTGCAAGTAAGGTGAAGCTTGGAGATGGGTGAATTTTATCAAAACTAAATAAATGTAAATTTACTGGTTATTTACTGGCTTATTTTTTAATTAAAACAACATTAATAGTTAATTGAATTTATTATTACATTAAACTGTATGTGCAGCCATTTTGTCACCCTCTTCACTAAATGCAAATCCCCTAAACATGGTGGGATGCACCTGTAGGAATATGTTCCAAGGTATGTTCTTTATGAAAGCTTGTAGTTTTTCTTGTAAATTTAGTTTGTGTGTCCAGATTTCACTGGAAAAACATTTCTAGAATTGCAGCTCATTAGCATTAGGATTTATATAACGCCAACTTTTTACGCAGCACTGTACAATAAATAGGGTTTCAAATGACAGACAGACAATGTACAGACAGTGACACAGGAGGAGAGGACCCTGCCCCGAAGAGCATACAATCTAGGCGGAAGGAGAAGTAGCACACAATAGGAAGGGGATATGGAATGGTGGGTAAGTAGTAAAGGTTACAAAAGTTTGAAAATATGGGTTTCAAAAACTCACCCACTTATCAGGAAGACAAGTCAGGGGTGGACAGATAGATTTGAGTGTCATCAGCATATAGATGGTACTTTAAACCAAAGGAGTTGATGAGACTACCAAGAGAGGAGGTGTACAGAGAATAGAGAACCGGTCCAAGGACTGACCCTTGGGGAACACCAACAGGTAGGAGAGTGGGAGAGGAGGAATTACCATTGAAAGACACTTGAAAGGAGCTGTCAGACAGGTAGAAAGAAAAACTAAGAGAGAACAGTGTCACCAATACCAATGGAGTGCATGATTTGGAATAAAAGAGGGTGTTCAACAGTGTCAAAAGCAGAGGAAAGATCTAGAAGAAGGAGGAGGAAAAACTTGAGACTTAGCTCTGATGAGGTCATTGGCCACTTTAATAAGGGCTGTTTCGGTGGAATGGGCAGCTCGAAAGCTAGACTGCAGAGGGTCAAGGAGAGAGTTGGAGCTCAGGTAATCGGTGAGTCTTTTGTAGACAAGGCATAAGGGAGAAGGGAGATAGGATGGTAGCTAGAAGGTAAGGAGGGGTCTAGTGAGGGTTTATTAGGATAGGGAGAATAATGGCATGTTTGAAAGTGGAGGGGTAGATACCAGTAGGAAGGGAGAGGTTGAATAGTTCAGTCAGGATGGGGGCCAGGGTAGAGGAAAGGGCACAGAGTAAATCAGAGGGAACTGGGTCAAGTGGACAGGTAGTAGATGGAGAAGAAGAGAGAAGAGAGGAGACTTTGTCCAGATTAACAGGGCTGAGGGGGGTTAATAATGATTTACAGGTGGAAGGGGTGGCTATGGATGGAGTAGCATGGTGAGCAGAGACATCATGTCTGATTTTGACAATTTTATCTCCAAAGTAGGAGGCTATGTCTTGTGCAGAGAAGGTAGTTGTGGAGGAAGTAGGTGTGGGGTTTAGGAGGGAGTCAGTTGAGGATGCGTGGGTTGGACGTTTGAGAGGAAATTACGGGAGAAATGATTTGCTTGGTGACAGTGAGTGCAATATTAAAGTGTTGTAGTCTGGGTTTGAAGTCCATTAAGTCAGAGCTGAGGCCAGATTTAATCCACTTGTGCTCAGCTGCAGGAACAGTCTTTTGTAGATGTTTGGTGTTG
>NW_027317446.1:0-7452 GCF_032062135.1 Pyxicephalus adspersus | reverse complement strand
GGTAGTTTATTCTCATTCATTTGCTGTTGCTAGGGTCCTTTTTGAGTGCTCAGTTTTTGCTGACATATAAATTGTGTTGTTGTGCAGTGCAGTAGGTTATTGTATACTGCGGTGGTTATAGCAGTTTGCATCAAAGCATCCCAGGATTAGTTCCTTTATTACCCTAGCTGATAAGAAAAGTAGAGCATGCTGCCCATTACCATCCAAAAAAGTCAGACAGGACATCTTTGTGTGGAGGTAATAGGGGAGGGGGCAAACAAGTTCTGCAACAACCAAAAATGGTGGTTATAATGCAGAATTGTGCCAGATTACATCTGCTTTATTTGTTTTAGAGCAGCCATGCTTTATATCCAGAAGGTAGTGGAGGGTATTAGCCTGTGTTTCTCTTCTTCCTCCTTCCAGTAACAGAGTAGACAAAGATCAGCTAAAACTTCCTGCTTGACCAGGGTAAAAAGGATGAAGCCACCTACTTCACCCCAGACCCAGCTTACTCCAAACCTTAACCTAATTACAGCATTACCCCCTCGTAAAGAATACACAAGACATATCCTGGGATAATCTGGCCATAACAGCCTTTATCCCAACAGGACACGACAACCAATATAGGAACTCCATAGCCTGATGGGTTCCCACCCCCTGCTGCCTTGTATGAATTAAACCCCCCTTTTAATGGACCTACAAAACAGCCAAGCTACCATGACAATGCACATATAACAGTTCCCCACCCAAAGAGGGGGAGAAAACTTCTTCTACACAATTTCAGTCATGAACTGACCTCTCCCACTCCTCATCCCTCTCTTCCCCCCTATCCTTGAACCCTCCCTAATATACCACCCCACCTATCACCCCAAATCTTTATCCCACCCCTTATTTACCCCAAATCTTTATCCCACCCTCCTATTAATTTAGCCCTTCCTTGACCTTGCCTCAACTTTTAACCCTGTCATGTGGTTCTCACTTATTCTTTCTTTATGCTCCAAGCCTTCTTTTAAGTGACACTGGCCCCATAACTATGCAGGCATCATCAGATGGGAGGACAATCAGCCACAGATACAGACAACCCTAGCATTGTCTGGAGGAACCCTATGATTATGGTTAACAGATAACCACTGTTATACAGAAAATATCGGTAAGCATTGGAAGAAGTATGCTTCCAGAAAGTATTATCAAACAAAGCACAGAGATATAATATGAACAAATAAGTTCATAAAGACAAGAAAATAATAGAAATCAACAGCACTGCATAACAACACCATCTGCTGATATGAAAATTACATGAAGCCTGAAAAAGCTGAAGCTGAAAAAATGTGATCAAGCAGGCCAGATTCCACTTTTAAGTCTAACTAACGGCAGATAAGAGGAACATCAGTAAATTCAGTTATGTATTCACTAAAATCAATAAATATATCTTTAAATACAGCTCATTTCTTGCACTGGGAGAGGTATGGGCAGTGCTAAAAGCCAAAACAATGCTGCATGCAGGGAGGTGAAGGAAGATGTCCAAGTTGCATTGCTCAACTGCACTAGAAAAGTCCAACCATTTTGGTTTTGGAAAACACCTACCGGTAATATTAACCAAAAAAACAATTGAAAACACTCAATAGCTGGTGGTTGTCAGGGGTGGTTGAAGACATGAACTCCCCTGAACAACCTCCAGCCAATGCAAATGTTCCTAGCTGATTTTTACACAAGCTTGAAATGTAATAACAATATAATAATTTGGAATAAAATAAAATTAAAATGTAATGTAAACTGGAAGCCAAAGCAGCAGTTCCTTAAAAGATTTTGAAATAATAAAAAAAACATGCATTTTGTTTAAACCATATAATGTGCCTTTAACTACAATAATAAGTCTTTAAATAGAACATTGCAATGTTCACTTCTGCCATTAGACATCATATGCATTAAAAACACCCGCACCTACAGCATTTGCTTGAGATGCCATAAGGTATTTCACGCTCTAGTAAAATTTTCTGCATGGCAGAGTCTACAGGAAATTATAGTTACCTGGAATATAGTTACATCTTGTAATCTGACATTTAGTAAGCACAGTTTTGTTATAGGTAAAATAAAACACTCTAGATATAAATTGCAGTAACTGAGATCCATAAAATAATATTACTGGGGCACTATATCTTTCAGACAAATAATGAAATGTCCTACAAATCCCAGCATACAATGTCCAGTACCTTTTGGAAGTGAAAAAAACTGATATCTATATGACTTTTATGTCACATTTTACATTTATGAAGTGCAATCTACCTTCCAATGAAATGTGAAAGAATCTGTTTGGAATCTCAAAAAAACATTTAAACTATAGATACTTTTGTATCTATAGTTACAGACTAGGAACTTCAGATAATGTTTGTAAGCTTCGGTTCCATTCTAGTAAATGGAAGTGGCTTACTGTCCAGAAGCAATATGTTGCATTCAGCAACCACTGAGCAACAACTTCAGCAACAACTGAGAAAAAAAGAATATACGGTGAAGAACACCAATTTTTGTAGCTGGATTTTTTAAACTATTATCAACAACATATATTATAAAAATAACACACTTTTTAATAATATTTACATTACAAGGCTCATTTCCAGTACATAAAATCATATAAAAACCATTATTAACCACAATAATCTCTCCTTTCAGAGTGTCCCTATGAGGGATACATTCTGGGTAAATTCTCTACGTGTTTCGCGGAAATATCTGCTTCCTCAGGAGAGAGGAGAGAGAATCTACAACCATAAAGAAATTACATTATTATCATCAATTAAAAAAATTATTACTGCATTAACTGGAAATAATACATTAAACTAAACATTTTATACATCAATGTACCTGATGCTTGTGTTCTTAGCAACACTCTCTGTTACGATCAGTAGTGGGGAACAGATCGGTAATCATGGCAATGAAGCTGTTATATGTTTTGTGTTTTGCGACAGGTCTGAAATTAGCTGATATGCAAATAATTGAGGAGGCTTTCCTAAGGAGTGCTGTGTAACAAGAACATAAGCTCCTGGGTTTTGTACTGGATGCTGGCTGTCAATAACAGCTGACATTTTCAATCCATTTATTAGAATTGACCCACAGAACCCACTGAGTTTTAAAACATCATTTAAGACCCAAATGGTTAACCCCAAACGTTATTTCACCCTCTACATAAAGTGCAGATGCAGATAATGATATAAGTTCAACAACCTTCATAGCATAGTACGTCATATTAGGTTACAAAGAGAAACCAATACCAGTTGCAATATGGATGCGTAGGAGGAGCGACTGTCAAAGTGAGTGTCAAAATATAATAAAGGTGTGCAATAAAGAAAATATGTAAAATCTTTACTTATATACCTGTTTTTTCATTTATTATTCTCTTGTATTATATTATTTGCAAATAATCTATTCTGCTTGTTTGCTCCAATGTTTAGCATTTTACAATAAATAAGGGGTTCTTTCCAATCAATGATCCTCCTGACATTTGATTAATCCAATTCATTTTGTGAAATGTGAAGGGCTGTGATAGGCATTCACTCCTAATGTTGTTTGTTTAGAATTAGCCTATTGCAAAAGTAAATAAAAAGGATATTAAAAATGACAACACAACAAGCTTTTTTCTGTCTAATTTTCAGCCAGTGATATTACCATTGCCAACAATAATGTTAATAAATCAACCATTTCTTTTAAACTTTTTTTTACTTTGAAAGAGTTTTTACAAAATTAGCATTTTTTCTGTTTTATTAACTTCAGTGGAAAGCACTTCTTGGTCAAGTCTTTTGTTTCTTTAAAGCTAATTAAATTGATTTTGAATGTCACTGTTAATATTAACTTAAATCTAAATTTATATTAATGTCCTCAGCCCTCTCCACATCATCAATTTGGTTAAGAATGGTAGTGCAGTGCATCTATCCTGTAAGCCAATCACCAGCCAAATTTAGGGCTCAAAAAGGTTTTTTCTTTCAGCTAATGATAAAACAGTTTACAGCATTATTTTGATCTAATGTTTTTCTGCTTTTTATTTGTTTCAAAATTAAATTAGTTTTTTTTTTGTGCAGCTTCCTAACATATGGCAGTGCTTTTCTTTCATAGATTATCTTGCATTTTTGTAAAATCCAAAAGGGAAACAGGATTAAGTTTTAGGATGAAGGTCCTTAATCATATAATTTTTACCTCCCTAAGAGGAACCTATAAATTATGCTTTGATTACATCATAAAGTAATCAGTCGAAATTCACACACGTATTACATAAACCTTGGAAAATCCTGGAGCAGGGAGTGGAGAATTGTAAATTAGCATTGCATGCATCTAATAGAACTGCAGGTCTAAAAATGTTTTGGATGTAGTGTTGGTCAGATTTGCCTCTGTTCAGTTTTGCTGACCCCAATATTTAGAATATTGTTGTTTCAAATTTGTGTCATTTGCTTTTTGTTAGCAGATTTTTTCAATCGTTAACTAGATCCTTTTCAGATTTGCTGGATCACCCAGGTTCACTTATGAAAGTGTATCCTCTCCAGTCTAGAAGAGCTTTAAGAAATCAGGATCATGATATTGCTTACTTTTAGTATTAACTTATTCTTCTCACCTGTTTTCAATCTTTTTTCAATGACAAAAAATTGATACAACAATCATTGAAAATCACAAAGCGGCCTGTACCAGAATATGACAGTCCTAAATACTAAATTATTTATTATTCAAACATTTTTCTTTTACATTACTTCAGTGCTTCAGTCTATTAGGTATGCAGACACTCAAACGTTGTTCCAAGCTGCCATAAATAAAGACAAACAAATACCATGTATGTTGTGTCTATGTCTTCTTAAAGACCTAAAACCATAAGGAAGCATTTTATTAACCATATATATCTGAGCATTTAGACCTGAGTCGTGAATTTTTGTGTCTCAATCAATCTTTTGCAGCACCTTTTTAAGGGAAGATGTCCCTGTTCTAGAACACTATATAGAATATAGAGCTATTATGTGTATGCAAGTATCAAGGTCGGTCTAGAATCTTGATTGAAAAATGTTATTCTGGTGCCCAATCACTGGGATTGGTGCCCAGCGAGGTGAGTGGGATAAGTATCAGGAAAACCAGGGAGTGGGGGACAACCTTCCACAGAATAATAATAAGTAGGGGTATAATAAGTAATAATAAGTATATTCTGTAGGGCTGGACAGCCTGGGGCTACATGGCCTGGATCAGCTGGGAATCCAGGTCACCCAGAAAGAAAACAGGACAAACCTTCTTTGGCCTGAGATATTTTACGGGGTCCAGCCTGTTTGTCTCTGGAGAATGAGGAAAGAGAAACGTTTGAGCTTTTCAATTTGTGATACCAGTACCCTCCATATTATGAGCCACCTGTCCGGACATTCTGTACCCATGTCCCTCTCTCCCGCTGATTGTGTTTTGTTCAATAAAACCCCTAGACCAGTGGTTGCCAACCTTTTCAGTCCCCCGGACCACTAAAATTACCAGCTCCTGACCTTGCATGCGCAGGGAGCTGGATGTCAAACAAAGAGGGAGAAATCTCCCCGTAGTGACGTCATCATGAAATAATCTGATCTGAGCCTGCGATGGGAGAGTGGGCGGGTTGTGTCCAGGAACAATGCCCACCCACTTCCCTGAGCCTGGGATTTGTACAGGGCACATGGCCCGCGGCTCTGGCCGGTGCGCCACGCCAGCGGGTTCCTTCTACTGACCCTGCTCAGGGAGACACCGGTCAGAGCTGCCCTAGACTATGTCCGTGGACTGAACTTGTGTAATTTTAACTTTGCATCTCCTGAAGAGATAATGCAAAGAATTTCTGCTTCTCTTATGTGGGTGAGTGCTAGAGTTGTCTATACAATATCAAGTAACGTAAATATACAACTTTTAGGTCAATTTAGTTTATAGCCAACAAATACCAATTAACCACCTGAGCGTTACACTGAGGTCTAGATTTCTGTACCAAAAGTGTTCCACTGTTTTTCATGAAATTTTTTTTTAAATTGTAGACCTGTAACTTACTTGTATTCAATCCAATACAAAATGAGCGTTTGAATTTACCAGTTATGTACTTTGTATTAATTTTATATTATTTTTTATTGGATTGGATACACGAGTTTGTATTCAATCCGATACAAAATGAGAGTTTGAATTTACCAATTACACACTTTGTATTTATTTGAATTATTTTGTATTGGATTGGATACAGGAGTGTGTATTGAATCCAATACAAAATGAATGAATGAGTTTGAATTTGAATTTCCCGCACACGCGCCAACGTCATCACGCACGCAGGGAGAAGCCGAGTGGCTTTTTTTTCTCCGCCGGACGGCTTCTCGTTTCAGAAGGCACCCGGCGCTGAACATAAAAGTATGGTTTTGTTGCTGTGGTTTTGGCTGCGAAATACCAACTTGCATTTTTATTACATTCTTTTACCAGAAAGACAAAGCAACCTATTCATAGACCACTTAAAGCAGACACCTAAATGTAACATTTTCACTTTGTATAAAAGGGTAAAAAAAGGTGCAATCCATGGAAGGTCCAGCACCATTGGGGAATCTGCAGGATTAAAGGTAAGTGTGATTTTTATTATTTTCAGTTTAGTTCCACTTTTACATTCAGGTTGAAGTGAAAATTATTTTTTCACTCGATATGCACTGTGCTTCAGTATTTCTTTTAAGCAGTTATTCCCATGACCTGAATATATGTAAAAATCCATTATCATCTCTGAAAAAAATGTTTTTTTTTTGGGGTAGGGTATGTGGCTATTGACTGGATTCAATTAGCAAACTGTTTTGCAGATCGTTTGGCAAACCTAACTGAAAGCGATGGAGAGTGAATCTTGTTAGTGTTGGCCATATGCAAGTCTGACAATTCTCTCTGCACAATGACCTCAAGCTCCCTTGTGACCCTCACAGGTATAGATGCATAAGTGCACACATATACACTAAACAAATATACCTAAACACATATACATTAGCACATGCAGTAAACACACAAGCTACCACAGTTCCAACAGCAGGTCTGATTTATTAAAGCTCTCCAAGACAGGAGATGATAGACAATCATGGATGAACCAGGATGATGAAGCAAACCTAAAATGGATTTTTAAAAATAATTTCGAGTTATTTGGCAAATTGCTTTTACCTTTCATCAAATCCATTCCAAGTTTGCTGGATCAGGTTTACTCATGACAGTCAATCTTTTTAGTGTATCAGTGTCTTCTAGCGCCTTGCGACAATGGGCCATACAAAATTTGATGGATGTGGCCAATTAAGAACATTAAGCCTTCAACACGCCTAGTCACAATTTTCCAACCTCCTCTGTGACATTTTGGCAATCGAAGTGGTAGGTGAAGAAGTGTTAGCAAGGCCACAGAGAACAATAAGCCTCTTAAAATGGCAAACATACGTCTTTTGGGCCCCCTGCAACCTATGCTTTAATAGTTATTCCCCTATACTACATGTAGTTTTTTCAATA
>NW_027317445.1:7238-14483 GCF_032062135.1 Pyxicephalus adspersus | reverse complement strand
GACCGTGCATGCGCAGGGAGCCGGGTGTCACTCAAAGGGGGAGAAAACTCCCCCATAGTGACTACATGATGCCAAAACCCCACCAACTTTCCCATCGCAGATCTGAGCCTGCAATGAGAGAGTGGGCGGGTGGTGTCCAGACACCCACCCACTTCCCTGAGCCTCGGATTTGTACAGGGGACAAAGTCTGTGGCTCTGGCCAGTGGGTCCCCTCTGCGGGGTCTTTCTCCTGACCCTGCTCGGGGTGGTGCACCGGCCAGACCTTCAGACCACCAAAATTTTCCCGCTGACCACCGGTTGGTGACCGCTGCTCTCAGTACTTATACAATGATGACTTCCGCACTCTTTTTGCATGTCAGAATGTCTTCACAACCCATATGAAGGTTCTAACCTTCATGCTATAAGGATATATCAATTCTCCAGTCTAGATCAGGGAAAGATGTGCACAGATCCTAGTGAATAACTTTATTAGTAATGAAAACCTATAAATTGTGCACTCGTAAATGAATTATTAAGCCAGCCATTGCTCAGACTCTTAAAGCACACATAACCTCTAATATCAGACCTAATATTAGATATCTATTCTCACCTTCTTGCACTGAAATGTCTATCCTCCTTAATGACACTGGCTGTGTAAGCTTGAGTCCATGAAAAATAAAAAAAATACTATATGTATAGAAGTGGCCATCTTTTGTTTGGCAAATTGCCTTGCCATGCAGTACTGACCTTCTGCTCTGCTCACAGCCCTCCCTTACTGCTCAAGATCCCCGCCCAGGTTCTCTAACCAGTAAGTGTGTTTTTCTGTGATTGGCTGGTGCTGATGGTTGTTAAATCCCTACCTGTTTTATAATGTGTCATATGGATCATTACTCTCATGTCAGCTGCTGTTACTGCAGAGGTAAGGTAAGGGGGGGGGGATTCCCTTCCCTTCCCTTCCCTTTCCCACCCTACAAGGCTGGCTCCTATATCTAACAAATTTACAGTGTGGAGGTGACCCTAAAAAGTCTTGGAAGGCTTGGAAAAAGGTTATGAGTGAAGAAGTCAGTAGTAGGGTATTGGTAGGACTGGAACTGTGATCAGGCAAAGCACAGTAACTTGAATTTGATTCTAAGGTGAAATGAAAGCTAGTAAAAAGGATATGTAGAGGAGCAGAAGATGAATAATTTCAAGGGAACTATTGAGAAATCTTCCAGTTCTGTATAAAGTAAACTGAAAGTTGCCTATCCATCAGACTGCCAACAAAATAAATTTAGCAGTGTTACACAAGGTAAACAGTGAAGTCTAATCTGATTTATTATTTACTCTCTGTTAGTCATTTGTACAAATAGGCCAGTCCTGAGAAATAACAGTAGTTTGCTATTGTCTTGGCATAAGTGACAGTAAATTTTAAAAAATTAG
This sequence comes from Pyxicephalus adspersus, assembly GCF_032062135.1. NCBI lineage: Eukaryota > Metazoa > Chordata > Amphibia > Anura > Pyxicephalidae > Pyxicephalus > Pyxicephalus adspersus. The sequence goes on along the minus strand of NW_027317445.1, from coordinate 13,085 downwards.
ATATTTCCTATTTACAGTTGGAGGCAACATGAAAAACGCATATTCTGTTCTGTTGAGGTTTTATAGTAAACATACAACATAACTGGGTCCTATTAAAGAAATTGCAAGTAGTTTTTTGTGTACATTTTTCTATGGCACATTACACAATGTTTCATTACAATTAATGATCATATTTCATCTTGCTCATATAAGGGCTATTTTGATATTTTAGGAACTCTGCTTGGTAGAAAAGATATTTAATTTTAGTTTTAGCTTGGGTTGAGAACAAGGAAAGTGTAGTTGGTGGAAGCAGAATGAATATGGGTGTAGAGAAATTGGCAGGGGTTTACAAACACCTCTTAATTACAAACAACAAAATTGAATAAGACATTTACAAATAGAATTACAGCCCCTTGCAAAAAATATGAAATCACTGCTCTTGAAAAATGTTCCCCAGCTGTTTTACTTGCAAAAATGACAACTCACAGTTAAGACACAAACTTTTAAAACATGTAATTATGTTCAGACCAATGAGGGAAGAAAATATTTGAACCAACCAAAAAAAATCCACTTAAAGTGGACCTAAACTCACATTTGCATTTTGAGCGTATGGATGATAAAAGGCCCAGGTTAATACTGATTTGTCTGATTTTTACTTGTTTATCCCTTGTTTACTTTGTACCTCCTAAAATTAATTAAAAATATTTATTTACTAAAAAAAGTTAATTTAAAAAAAAAATGAATTATTAAGCCAGCCATTGCTCAGACTCTTAAAGCACACATAACCTCTAATATCAGACCTAATATTAGATATCTATTCTCACCTTCTTGCACTGAAATGTCTATCCTCCTTAATGACACTGGCTGTGTAAGCTTGAGTCCATGAAAAATAAAAAAAATACTATATGTATAGAAGTGGCCATCTTTTGTTTGGCAAATTGCCTTGCCATGCAGTACTGACCTTCTGCTCTGCTCACAGCCCTCCCTTACTGCTCAAGATCCCCGCCCAGGTTCTCTAACCAGTAAGTGTGTTTTTCTGTGATTGGCTGGTGCTGATGGTTGTTAAATCCCTACCTGTTTTATAATGTGTCATATGGATCATTACTCTCATGTCAGCTGCTGTTACTGCAGAGGTAAGGTAAGGGGGGGGGGATTCCCTTCCCTTCCCTTCCCTTTCCCACCCTACAAGGCTGGCTCCTATATCTAACAAATTTACAGTGTGGAGGTGACCCTAAAAAGTCTTGGAAGGCTTGGAAAAAGGTTATGAGTGAAGAAGTCAGTAGTAGGGTATTGGTAGGACTGGAACTGTGATCAGGCAAAGCACAGTAACTTGAATTTGATTCTAAGGTGAAATGAAAGCTAGTAAAAAGGATATGTAGAGGAGCAGAAGATGAATAATTTCAAGGGAACTATTGAGAAATCTTCCAGTTCTGTATAAAGTAAACTGAAAGTTGCCTATCCATCAGACTGCCAACAAAATAAATTTAGCAGTGTTACACAAGGTAAACAGTGAAGTCTAATCTGATTTATTATTTACTCTCTGTTAGTCATTTGTACAAATAGGCCAGTCCTGAGAAATAACAGTAGTTTGCTATTGTCTTGGCATAAGTGACAGTAAATTTTAAAAAATTAGATATTTCCTATTTACAGTTGGAGGCAACATGAAAAACGCATATTCTGTTCTGTTGAGGTTTTATAGTAAACATACAACATAACTGGGTCCTATTAAAGAAATTGCAAGTAGTTTTTTGTGTACATTTTTCTATGGCACATTACACAATGTTTCATTACAATTAATGATCATATTTCATCTTGCTCATATAAGGGCTATTTTGATATTTTAGGAACTCTGCTTGGTAGAAAAGATATTTAATTTTAGTTTTAGCTTGGGTTGAGAACAAGGAAAGTGTAGTTGGTGGAAGCAGAATGAATATGGGTGTAGAGAAATTGGCAGGGGTTTACAAACACCTCTTAATTACAAACAACAAAATTGAATAAGACATTTACAAATAGAATTACAGCCCCTTGCAAAAAATATGAAATCACTGCTCTTGAAAAATGTTCTCCAGCTGTTTTACTTGCAAAAATGACAACTCACAGTTAAGACACAAACTTTTAAAACATGTAATTATGTTCAGACCAATGAGGGAAGAAAATATTTGAACCAACCAAAAAAAATCCACTTAAAGTGGACCTAAACTCACATTTGCATTTTGAGCGTATGGATGATAAAAGGCCCAGGTTAATACTGATTTGTCTGATTTTTACTTGTTTATCCCTTGTTTACTTTGTACCTCCTAAAATTAATTAAAAATATTTATTTACTAAAAAAAGTTAATTTAAAAAAAAAACAAAACTGCTATGTGCTCTCCTTTGTGTAGCAAAGAGGAGGAGGCTGCAGGAGCTCATGTGAGAATAATATTTGTCAATGAGTCAAAAAAAAAAAAAAAACGTCACCAGGCATGGTGAAGGGGTTGACAACACAGGTTAATGTGACAATGGGCTCCATAGGTTAGGTTGACATCACAGATTAGGGTGATGACGGGCTTCACAGATGAGGGTGACAATGCAAATAAGGGTGATGTAGGGCTTCACAGATGAGGGTGACAAGGCAGATTGGGGTGACAGGCTCCACGGATGGGGATGACAACAAGTTTCATCGATGATTCTGCGTAGGTGTCTGATATGGTGGTGGGTTGTGAGCCCTGATCTGTGTTTTTGTGATGCTGGCCTGACCTGTAGTAACATCTATGACATTGGCACCAATCAGTCAAAACTGATTATTACTTTTTTGATTACCAATTTTGATAACCAAATTACTTTTTGATTGGTAAGAGAGGCTGAGTGTCAGGCACAAAGAGACAGGACCACTAGGGAGTGCTATGGCTTGTACGAAGGTGGTGTGAGCCCTGAGAAGGGCCAAGGTGCAGAGTTTAAGCAGTAACCAGGTTTTCTCCAAAACCTCTGATGGTGAGGATGTTGTGCCACTAGTTACTGCCAGGTTGCGGTCCTTGGGCACACCAAGGTGGGCAAAGCACAGTACCAAATCACAATGCAGAAGGATAGTCAAGGAAAGCCGGGATCGAGGCAGGCAGCAAGCAAGAGAGGTCAGGTCACACCCCAGGGGTCAACAGCCTGCAATCCAGGAGACAGACTGCAGTCACACAAAGGCCACTGCGGGCACAGGGAACACAGGAGACACTAGAAGCAACAGATGGTACAGGTGATGCAGGGATATCCACAGACAGGAACACTGGAACAGCACAGGGAAGTTGGCTGGGAACCAACAAGACTGGGCAACGAGGGGTAAACGCAGGAGCTGGACACAGGAACCACTGGATTAGGCAACAGATGAACAGGAACTAGAACTAGGGAGCTCGAGCAACTTAAGTGAAGACTTGTTGCACGAACAAAAAAAGCAGTCTGTGAGCTAGCTAAATAGCCAGGGCTGATCAGGAGGGTATTTTCTGATTGGCTAGCGGATTGGACGTTGATAAAGCTTGGAAACAGATGCACGCCCAGCATCCTAACTGCCCGCATGCACAGGAGAATGATGTCTGTGCTTTAGTAAGGAACAGGTAAGTGTGACACTGGACTGGAAGCAACGAGGGAGGACTTTGGGTGGCAAAGGTGGAGTGGATGGCAAGGCAGTTTACCACACACAAGGTGGCCGTTTCCCTACATATTTTAGATATTTTATTTTTCATGGATGCAAGCTGCCACAACCAGCACCACTAAGGGTCACTGACATTGCAGTGCAAGTAAGTGAAAATAGGTATCTAATATTAAGTCTGATGTTGTTTACGTCCGCTCTAATACTCTGCTGCACCTCCTCTGGTTTTTTGAATGCTTGGATTCTTTGACCTTTAATAATGAAAAATTTAATTCTTTTGGAATTGCTTGGTAATTTTGGGAAAGAAAAATAGAGATGGACCAAAGAGGTTATAAGCTGGCACATAAAACTCCATATAATAAAAAAAATAAAAACACAGAACAAAAGTGAAAACAAAGTTGGGCAAAAAAGTTAAATGTAGTCAAACATAAGCCGTCATAACACCCAATCAGGACATCCAGAAAACTGCACTAAAATACTGCCAATATTGATATATATGATACTGCCTGTCAATTGAAGGATAACAAACTGACCTATTCAGCCTAATAACTGATTTTTAGCACGTGTTTTTGAGTGGTTAAAACTCTTGGAAAAAAAGCTCACGCCTAAACAAGCCACTGGCTTTATGGCCCTAACAATGTACTGTAAATGTCAGGTCAAAGAGTGGGGTGGCCAATGCACGGCAAATTTAGTGCTCCTAGTTGTTTATGCCATAGGTATACAGTAACCTCTATTATTGTCCTAGTGTAGTGTGTTCTACCTATCCCTTATACTTTGTTCCAACTTTCTAATGCCTGCCCTGTTAGTATGTCCAATTTTTCCAACTTTTTGTATTATCCCCAAACTGTTCAATGCTGTGTATTTTGATCTAACTTCTTATTGTTACTTCTTTGTGTGATAAATGTAGTGTAACCAGTTAGGCTTAGTTCAAATTGGCAATAAAAAAAAACAAAAACGGTGGCAATTACTGCTCCTGAGTGACTATTGGCAACTGTTGGGCCCTTGGATTGGTTACAGGCGGTAACTGCTCCTTTTAAGGCCTAGCAGTAGTTTCTGGCATGTAGAAGCAGAAAATGCAGAGTTTATGTTCTATTGATATTTTAGGTGATGTTAGCCACATATGTTCCCCACTTCAACCTACATTTTTAAATTGGATTTCAAGTGTTAGAAATGGGCAGGAAACTCTCTGTCTGTACTTTGCTCCCTTAGGGACAAAGGGGGGCTGGGTGCCCCAGATTTTACTAGTTTTTACTGGGTAACACACCTTTGGCATCTGGTCTCTTGGGTCACCCTGCAGTCGTTCAATTGCTGAACGGAGATGTAGAAGTTATGGATGGCCGCCTTGTTCCCTCCCTATTGTGAAAATCCACTAACCAAGTGTCTGCGTGAACTCTTTTGGGTCCCATGCAATTTACCAGGCAAATTTGACTTCAATTCAAGGGCGAATTCAAGCTCTCTGCACCTGCCTCAGTACTCACCTAATTTCTTTTTAAGCCTCAGGTCCCAGATAGCCTGCATTCTAACATGGTTGAGAAATGGAAGGCTTAATATCTTTTCCACTTCGGGCAACTGGTCCACCTGTGTTCACGCCAGCTACTAACATTCTCTCATCTCCAGGGGAAGTTTGAAATCCCACAGACTGGGTTTTTTGGATACCTTTAAATAAGGCATTATGCTCAGTCCATTACTGGCAATGAACTTTTTTAATATGACTAGCTTTAAATGGGTTTTTGCAAGAGGCCCAGCCCCAAAAGGCCTTATCTCAAAAATGTATCTGACCCTAAATACAGAACCAGTGATGCCTTTTATTAAACACTCCTATGTGAGGAAGTGGGAGAGAGTCCTGTGTAGGGAGCTTGCCCTGGAGATTTGGAGGCTTATATAGACTAGTGCAGCGGTCGCCAACCAGTGGTCTGCGAGAAAACTTTGTGGTCCTTGGCTCTGGCTACAGCCTTGGACCATGATCCCCGTAGAGATTGCAGGCTCCCTGGTGTCTTTCCTGTATGCAGGTAACGAGCTGAGATTAGGAGCACCCTCTGTAAGGGAGTGCTCCTAATCCAAGCTTGTTACAGCACTTGTATAAAAGGCACCTGTCAATAGAAGCAATCAATCAATCAGATTCCAAACTAGCCACCATGGCCAAGACCAAAGAGCTTTCCAAAGATGTCATGGACAAGATTGTAGACCTACACAAGGCTGGACTGGGCTACAAGACTATCGCAAACTAGCTTGGTGAGAAGATGACAACAGTTGAC
>NW_027317445.1:0-1235 GCF_032062135.1 Pyxicephalus adspersus | reverse complement strand
TGATCCGGGAAGACATGGAGAAATGTTTGTTGTTCATCTGCCACAGCACCCTTCTGCCTGCAGAATATGGTACTGGGATCCTAGTTAGTCTTCTTTGTGGGAATCTGGAAGGAACAAGAACATGTGCACATTCCATAGTGTTGCATCTGGGCAAGGTTATCTGTGATTGCATCTCCACTTCTGCTTTTTAAAACATCACCTTTCAAGAATGGATTGTTCCATATACTTCCTGTCAAGTGCTTTTTGTAAAAAAGATTATAAATGTTATACATATACCTCTCAATGCTTGTATTGTTATTTTTGTATTTTGTATTGAATTATTTCCCCTAAACAATTCCTTTTTCTATGTATGATCTGTGAATGAAATGGGATCTCTTTGACTGACTGTTTACTAAATAACATTTGTTTTTTGTTTTGTTTTTTAAACCTGCTTTTCAAAAACAAGCCATTGTTTTAAAGGATAAATTAACAAGGCTTTCCTTCAAATCTAAAACCCAAGTGATGTAATTGGCAGCCCCAGCCCCAGAAAGTATTTTCTCAACAAAGACAAGAGGGTGAAAGGAGGTTTTGTCTTTTACTTGACATTATGTCAGCTACTTGTTTTGTTTTCATCATACCCTGTGAAACGTTTCCTAAAAATAGAAAACACAACTCTGACAAACTGACCTTATACATAATGACTTTATACAACCATTAGAAAAAGAAAGTATACCTTATTTTAATTTTAAGGTTTTAAGTTTCAGGGCTTAATCGATATTTGTCTGGTTCTTAGCAGGTTCTAAAACTATTTAATGTAATTTCATGTGTAAAACACTCAACAGATTGTGTTAATATTTAAAAATACACCAGTACATTAAAGTAATTGTTTTCTGTATAACTTTTTTAGTCCTTTACTTGAGCATTGCACCGTCTGACCTTGGGGGTGAATTTGTCCACTCCTAGGATGATTGGCAACTGTCCTAAATTCTTTCCATTTTGTGAATGTGTCTTCTTACTGTAGTGATGGATTTCAAATTTTGGAAATGTCATTATAATCCTATATATTATTATAATCCCATTACATATCAACAATCTTCCAATGGTGGCACCTGTTACAGGAACATCCATAACAGGTAGAACCACCAGATAAGAGGTGCTTTCCTGCTATGTACCGAAGTAACTAGTAAAACTCCATGTGTACATTAGTTACCATTTAATTTACCTTCCACCGTCACCATATAACAAACATTGTATAC
>NW_027317444.1:0-14552 GCF_032062135.1 Pyxicephalus adspersus | reverse complement strand
TGCAGCGTCTCGTACAACTTTACACTGACGTCACGCTGCACCTCCCTTGTTTTTCCGTCTCTAGTTCAGTTGGTAAATTTAGTGCAATATGAAGGCAAAATATTCTGAATATAGGAATTTATTAAAACATTATTTTTGTTTTATTATTATTAAAACATAAAAACTGCAAGTAATGTCTACATTTTTCTGTGGACCACCAAAATTTTCTCATAGACCACTGGTAGGCGATCACTGTTTTAGACCTTTTTCCATTAAAGGGACTCACCTCTTCTGCCTGTCTCTGATCATGTGGTGCTACACATGGCAGGAAGAGGTTCATACTGATTGGGTGGCCTGGGTGCCATGTTTCTCCGGGTAGAGAATTATCCCAATGCCTGCCCATGATGACCGCGGATCTGGAGCTACCTCTCCCAAACACTAAGCTGCCAGCTTTCCCCTCCTCAGACAATCCCTACTGATTGGTCACACCTGGCCAGCCAGAGGTCTGCTCATCACCAGGATTGGCTGGTAACTCTGGCCAAATCCGCCACATTCCCAGCTATTGGAGGGCAGGATTATGTGCACGGTAATGCTGAGTAGAGCAACAATGATTTATTTTAGGGAGATCTTTTGCCATGTTTGTAAATGGGACAATCTTTACCCAAGTATCATAGTGGGCAGTGAATTGGCATCAGGTTTGATCATTTATACTCACCATAAGTTAGGTAACAAACTTCTAAAGTGAGCCTAAACCCATATCAGATTTTACAGCTGTCATTGACTCTTCCGGAAAGATCCACCCTCTCCTTTTGTTCCAGTGACACCTGTCATCAGGCCTAAAGGTGCAAGGAAATAGAAAATGTTTGATTGTTCTAATGACATTTCCCTCATTTTGGGGAGATTTCTGCTCCCATTCTTTCTTTCTACAGAACAGGAAGTAAAAATTGTCCAATAGGGCCGCATGGGGACTCAGAGCTTCCTCCCACATTCCAAAAACATGCAGTTCGGTTATTTGGATTCCCTCAAATTAATCTTAGACTACATTAAACACAAATGACTATGGTAAACACATTAGATTGTGAGACCCTTTTAGGAACAGCTAGTGACATGACTATGGACTTTGTATGGCGCTATATAAATACTGTGTTATAAAAATAGGGCACAAATGGCGAAAAATTAACTCCTCACCAACTTTATCCAAGACAGAAAAAAATAATATTTAGATTGCTTTATATTTGCTTTAAGGGTAACTGTAACTGTGCCTAAAATAGGATAATTAGTTTTTCCTTATATCTTAATTAAAGTTCAGTTCGCAGATAACGCGCAGGATCGTTCGTCGTTCGTTTACAAACGATAATAATTGGAAGTGTGTACGTAGCTTTAGATATGCATTTAAAAATGAGAAATCCTATTTTCAATGCTCTTCGTTTACCTGAATTTGTTTTGGTATTGGCTTTTTATAGTTGTTTTGTGCAGTATTGCTAAGTATAAACTGTGCCTGTTATATTTGTGATTGATATTACCATTGGTATTATGATGGCCTGAAATCAGTTCATGAGGATCTAGCCTTGCAGCATAAAAAACTCTGATGAGTGGCAACCCCCAACCACCACAACTTTATACAAGGGTGTTTTTAGAAATTAAAGGACCATATCAGCAAAATTGTGGGGTAATCATTTCATGCTAAACTTCAAGCAAACAGCCAAATGCAAAGATGAAAAATATATGGGAGCTGTTTTTCCTGCCAAAAACGTTTGCAATTCTAGACATCCATTCCTAAGGTTTGCATACCTTAGACAACACAGCCCTATCTAGCAGGGAAGAAGCCCCTTTACTTTCACCTACAGATTCCCATCTTATACCGACCCTCTTGCTGGACAATAAAAAGAGAAACAGCACACTTGTCAATTATCTGGTCTTTCCTGCTATCAATATGCTCCTTGCACTGATTGTCTCCGATGTACCGTAGACAGCAATAGGTTGATTGCTGTCACATATTTACACTGCTTGCATTTAGGAAAATATACGTAACTATGTATTATTGATCACAGAGCTACAACAATTTATATCTGGTTGCAATTTTAGATGTTATAAGGCCAAAAATATGTTATAAGGCCTCTCTAGCATGAGAAAAGCCTTCCATACTTTCACATCAGAGTTCTCGCTACATTAGATCAGAGTCCCGATGCCTTACCCACCTTCAAAGCAATGTCTTCCCCCTTTATGCCAAAAGACCTTTACATCAGAAGCTCCGCTTTATATCAAAGTTACACATTGAAAGCATGACCCCTTTTCCCATTTATATCAAAGTTCTATATTCATACCATACCTCTGTTGGAGTGGCCCCTGAGCAGCTCACCGATGAGTAGAACACCTGCTCAGTGCTGTAAATGGTGCAGGTAGAGGCGATCTCCTACACTATTCCTGTAGGCCCTGGTCAGTACCAGTATTCTCCAGACACCAGTCCCCCAATCTAACGCCGCAGTCTTCACCTATAGCAGCCCTAGCTCAGCCTCGGGAGACTGGTTGCGTCTCCCAGCACTTGGTTCCCCCGGGACTTAGTGCGCAAGGGATGGTGTCTGGAGATAGGCCGGCAGCTGATCAGGAGCCCACAGATACACAGTAGAGAATACAAGGGAATCCAGAAACAAGCCGAAGTCAAACACAGGAGATCAGTCCATCAAACCAGGTACAAAGGAAAAGGCACAAGCAGAGGTCACAGGTAAATGTCGGTCCAAGCTGAGTTCAAGCAGATTGTCAGGAACAGGCAAGGGTCAACAATAGAAAAATACTCAGAATCTCTCCAGCACAGATAAGCCCAGCTTAACACTATAACAGGCACTGGTGAGAATACAATTTCAGAAGTGAAGCTGGGTGATCCAGAAAACATGGAATGGATTTTTAAAAATCATTTGCTATTTGCTAGCATATGTTTTGAATCCTGGACCTGATCCATTTCCAGGTTTGCTGGATCACCCAACGTCACTGCTGAAAGTGTATTCTCTCCAGCCTTGGAGAGCTTTCATAAATCAGGGCCTTTGAGTCAGGAGATGTTCAGCCTCTAGAATCCCCTTCAGCTGTGCACAGCCTAACAATGGATGCTGGGAATGCCATAAATCCATCAGGCTGCACCGCTAAAGGGAAGCAGGGGCTGCTGCTAACTTAGTTCTCCTGGCTGCTGCAAATGACGTCTCCGGACAGAACAAACAGTGTTTTATATTGCGATTGCACACAGCACGAGTCGTCGGCCAGATGCTCTCCTAACACTTCTGCTGAGCTCTGACAGATAATTAAATAAAGGTATTGTATAATGGAGATCCAGGAGAAGGAAGACAGTGGTAGAACATCTCCTTTTCCATCTATGTGTACAACAGTGAGCAACTAGACATTAGTTATGGAGAGGGCCTGTACAGGCCCGTTCCCAACTGAGACTTCTGCAACCTCTGTTCATATGCAACCAGCAACTGTCCATTTTTTGTTTTTTTAAACCCAAATTTGTATAATGTTGATGTACCAAATAAAAGACTATGAAAAGGTCACTGATTGTATTTATTTAGCACTTGTGGGTAATAACCTATAGTTATATTTATTCTGCTTCTGCTCAGTTCTATTGCTCCTGACGTAGCTGTGTGACCACGCAAGGTTGAAACCTTTTATTGTTTGCTGCACATTTTCTTTAATAGTTCTGCAAAGCTTTATTTTCATCTCAGTATTTAAATAACAACCATTTTCATGACACTGCTGTTACCATTTCAAGAAATAAAAACTGCTTCAAATAAAAAACTCACAGCAACCAACCCAGTTGTACTATTTACTACGAGACATATTTATCTGTTTAATGCTGAACATTTACTCATTTGTAAAGCAAAAAATTGGCACTTTTTGTCCTTGTTGAATGGCTGCAAGTGTAAAATTTACAGTGTTATATGTATTTTTGCTGCACTCCACAGTGTTGATTCATAGTTACATAGTCAATTAGGTTGAAAAACTCCATCAAGTTGAACCACTAGGGAAATAAACATATTCCAGATATAAAACGCTGTAAGACATAGTTGATCCAGAGTAAGGCAAAAAAAAACCCTGGTACAATTTATTCTAATAGGGGAAAAAGTTCCTTCCTGTGAGACAATTACATGTTACCTAGATCAACAGTCTCTGTTATCTTTACTTTAAAACTTTAATCCCCAGGTATATTCTGTGCTTCTAGAAAACCATCCAGCTTTTTCTTGAAGAAATCTATAGAACATGCTGGAACTACTTCCTGAGGGAGCCAATTCCACATTTTCACAGACCTTACAGTGAAGAATCCCTTCCTTATCCGGAGCTTAAATGTATTTTCCTCCAGATACAAAGAGTGCCCTACTGTCTTTTGTAATGTAATAATTGGGAAGAGAGTTTTCTATTTGGACCATTTATATATTTATACTGGGTGATCATTTGAGAGCATTTAGCATTTATCAAAGTTCAGCATTTGGAAGGTTCATTTTTTTTCTCATTAGTTATACTTTAATGTAATGTTTATTAAATAAATTCCTGGCCTGGTTCTAGCTGTGGGTTTGGAATCTGTGGCATCTGTCCAGAGGGAGGATTTAGAGGCTTATTAGGAGGAGGGTATACGTGTTATTTACTTTTCACTCTTTTACGTAGCCAGATCTATGGATAGTAAAATAAAACTTCCCTTGGCTCTGTTGCTGCCTGTATCAGAGATCAGGCAGGTGGGTAGAAGCAGCCACTATATCCCCGCTGTGTCCCTATTGACCTGTGGGGTATAACAGAATATTTTATCATGTGCTTATTTATTATTAGGCATTTCTATTTGTAGGATAACTCCATATTTAGGAACAGTGATAAGGCACACTACTTTTAAATCTCAAACTGTTGCAATCTAAGACATACCTTATGTGGTTACTTTATCAAAGACATTGTTCATTTCTATTAGATGAAAACCTAAATCGAAATATTTCTACCTAAAACAGCATCCTAAAACAATTAAACATATAGTTAGTTTCCTAAGGAAGTGAAAGGGCACCATAAATCAGATATGTAAGAGACAGTACAGCTTTCAGCATCTTATCCCAATGATGTTTTATTAGCTTTAAGGAATGGAACAAACACTGTTGTGGTCAATGTACAATTCTCTGAAGCCTTTGCATATTCCCGCCATCAACTTCCATTCTAAAGCAGTTAATGGAAAAATAGCAGGGCAGCCTATGGAACAACAGATCATGGATACTCTGGTCAACTGATCAATGGCTCCTTTCTGGTTTTATTCAACAAACGAATATTAATTTGCAGTGACTCTTAGCACTGTTAAAATATCCAGTTGTCTATGTATAAAGCAGGAAACTTGACAATCAGTGAACCAAAAAACACAAAAGAATTTTTTTTTTTTTTTGCGGAAAGATGAGAAATGTAAAAAAATCTAAATTTTATCTTTATTTAAATATCTTTAAAATATTTTTGTGTTACCAATTCTGGTAATAAAATATTACACAGACAAAGACTGCAGTCGTAGCTTTCCCTCTAAAAATCCCGTTCTTTTGTTTTTTTGGTTAATGATAGTTATTTTTGGATGAGGCGTTGTTTGACAGAGTAATAATTTATTGGTACAGTATATGACATTCAGTGCAAATTTACTGCACATCCACTTGTAAATCATTCACCACATTCATAAAAAGCATTTTTTCAGTAATAGTCATCTACATATATTCAAGGTTTCTCAACAGACAACATTGAAAAAAATCTGGTATTCATCAGAAAAAAAGTAAATATTGTAAAACTAATTCTATTTATAACCTATATCCTATTTATAACCTAAAAATGTGAAAACTGAGCTTTACTGCACATTCACTCTTCTGAAGTGGTAAATCTGAGTTTTTAATGGTGTTTTAAGGTTCTGTATTGTGATTTAAAGCAGCAGCCCCCAACTGGTGGTCTGTGAAAAAATGTTGGTGGTCCACAGAAAAATTTGGACATTATTTGCAATTTTTATGTTTTATTTAATAATAAAACAAAAATAATGTTCTAATAATATCTTATATTCTGAATGACAATTTTCGCCTTCATATTAGACTAAATTCACAAACTGTACTACAGATGGAAGAACAATGGGGGTGCAGCCTGACGTCAGTGTAGTGTTATGTAGTATGAGGCAACCTTTGCCGAGCCATACGATTCAGTATTCTTTCCACCATTACAACAGTTACCCCGCTCCGCCAATACCGATTCTCATCCGATTGTTTTATTTGTTTATTTCTCAGATCCTCTTTTAGGTAAGTATGACCTTAGCTGTGTATTTTCTTTACCTGTTATATTTAATGGCATCAAATAGTTTGACTTTGATAACTATCATTTCTTGTTTGCTCTTAAATTCAAATGAAATAACCCCCCCCCCATTGTTGGCTCTAGGAGCCCCTTAATGTTTTACATGATGGGTTTTGCATCCATTCATGCTGATGGAAGTCTTCTCTCTTTCTTTCCTCTCTGACCCTGCAGGGGCCGGGGAATCTGGGAAGAGCACCATTGTGAAGCAGATGAAGTAAGTGTCCTCCCCTCCTCCCATGCTGTGTGAGCCGCCATGTTTGTGCCTGGCCCTGTGTGCACTGATTGCAGGGAGCTGTTCTCAGCTTGTGGTGCTGAATCGTCTACAGAGCATTGTGCTGGGGGGGAGGGGGTCACAGGGCCTCCATGATGGGGGTTATTGTCACAGAATGAAAGGTAGGATCCCGGGCATTACCGATGGCTGGGCGCTAGGAGTGCCCCCACAATCTGCCCACCCTACACTATACTATCTGCCCCTACCCTTCATCTCTATGGTGGGGGATGTGGTTGCTAGGAGACTGTCACTGTGCATTATACATGGCCACCAATGTCCTCCTCTCAGGTACCCCCTCCCCCCCTCCATGACGGAGGTGATGATAGCAGCCCACCCCAATCTCCATCCGCTGCACCTCTGTGATTTGGTGGCCTCGTTAAAAAAAAATGGCTGCCTGTGGGGGGGCTTGTGAGGTGTGTGTGTGTATGATAAAATGAGATATTAGCATTGTACTGTGATTTCTGTCAATAGAATTGTAATGTTGTAGGTTGGACATAACGGGTGTTATGGTATCGGGCGGTGTTTTATTTTTTCCATAGGGGGGAGGGGGGCTCCGTTCCCACGCTCCGATGGCCGCTGTATATTCAGGCGGTTCAGGAGGTGGACAGCGCCCAGCCGGGATTCGGAAATGTGGTGGGCGGGGCCTGCGGCTTCGGCTCCTTTCGGCAGATTCCGTCTGCTCGGTAGTCGCCGAGTTCTGCTCCTTTCCGGATTCATCCTCGGCGAGGAGTTGTGTACCCGTGATTCGCATTATGAATGTTTTTCGCTGGGGTTTGAGCGGTGTATCTTCTCATGGTTTTACTCATCAGGCCGGGGGACGTCACATTGCTGATCCCATTGTTGTCAGGGATTTAAATCCTCTTTGAAATCTGCACGGGCGAATCCGGCGTTTTGTGGGCTGGATTAACATTCATTTGGCTTGAATCTTGTCAATGTGCAAGCAACCAGTGGCATTGCAGTGCTATCAGATGTATTATATATATATATATATATATATATATATATATATATATAAATGTATTATGCTTTAGGTATTCCAGAGAATTATTTTATATGTGAATATTGTTTCACCCTGCAAAATCACAGCCCTATGGGTGCTAAATATTGATTCACCCTGCAAAATCAGGGCCCTATGGGTGCATAATATTCACTCTGCAAAATCAGGGCCCTATGGGTGCAAAATTTTCACCCTGCAAAATCAGGGCCCTATGGGTGCGTACTTTGTGTATCCACTTTGCTGTCCAAGTAGGAAGTTCACAATTTTAAAATCAACAAATATGGACCTTTGGTGTTCATGATAGCAAAGCTTTTGTAAGACCATTTTGATATTTTCACATTCTTCTTTAGGTTTTGTTGAGTTACCAGTTGGAATTGATGCATAGCAGTCAAACAAATTTCAAACTTCAAGTGGAACTGTCTATGAAAAGCTGCCAGTCTTCTGCTCGGTATTCTGGTACTCCCATATAGGCTAGTAGTCCAGGGATGTTACAACAGTACACAAAGTCTCCATCTTCACTGAAATATGGTAGGAGTGTCACCTCTCTTATCCTATAAACCGTTAATTTAACTTCGGGACTCAGACAGGTTTTTTCTTTTTGGCTTGGATGCTAAAAGTTAAGATGCTTGTTTTGACAGACTTAGGTCACATATTAAATCATTGAGCTCTTCTTGGGAGAATTGCTGGTTTGATGAAACATTTCCTTCATATTCACTTCCACTGCTAACTCCTGGATTACACTACAAACCCTACATATCCTCCACGTCGGATACAGGAATATCAGGGAGTGTACTGAACACTGGTATGGGAACATCAGCACCATGCGGCACAGGTCGTCTTGCTGATTACAAATCAGGGTACTCCCACTTGTTTTTCTTGTAATGATTGAAACCTTTTACATTCACAGCACAAAAATAACAATCATTATGAAGATTTTTGGGCTCCCACCATAACATAGGTACACTAAATTTCAAACTTTTCAGTTTTCCATTTTTCCACTGGCATAGACACTACAAAAGTTTTGCATACCATATGGTAAGCTCAATACTTATCTTGGTCCCCCAATTTATTAACAAAATATGCAAGATATGCTTGTTTCACAAATTCTGTAATGTTTCTTTTCTATTTTTGCTAAGATTATTCACCACAAATGTAGCAAAATACATTAGGGTCATTTAAAAAACTTCTTCTCGAAGAACTCCTAAGTCTGTTAAAAAAAGAAAATGTATGAATAAAAAGAAGGCAAAATAATGCTACATTTAATATATAAAATGCAAAACATCGGTGTAAATACTGATAATAATATGCTGTGTTAACATTTTTTGTTGGTAAAATCGTCCATTCTTATTCCTGTATCACAAGAACTAGAGCCATTTCAATTAAACTAATGTCATCTGGTTTCAGTAGACCTGAAATACACTAAATTTATTGAAAAATCTTTGGCAAGTGAAAAAACATTTTTTTTTGTTGAGCTGTGTAATCAATAATCAAGATAATTTTACAATATTATCGTTACATTATATTTACACTCATCCGTTACATTTATTTATTTAAAATTAAAAGTAACAATGTTCATCTGTACATTTTTGTTCATGTCTTTATGTTTATAGATTGCTCAATATATTTTTAATTTCTTTTAATTGTTTGCACAAGGTCTTACTATGTACTTTTCTAGTTAGTACAAAAGCTAATTTTACATACTGTATAGCCTCTTCTTCAACATCCTTTTTCAGTTTCATTCTGTTCCTGATGGTTACAATTTAACTATTAGCAAATTACTGTTACAATGATGTTAAAAAAAACTGCATTTATTAAAAAGTCACAGTTCCAAGATACTTTTGTGCTGAATACAGGTTTTCTGTGTGTTACGATAGAAGTGACTGACAGCTGCAAGTTGTCCTTTAACCATTGAGCTCACCTTTGAATGTTTGCCATGGCCCTTCTTGTCACCACTCATCCTTACTTGCACTTTTTTCTCTCCACTTTTAGCTTTCTGGTTGGGCTTTATCTTTCTTGTTCCCTGATGTTTTTTGTTTCTTATTTCTTTGGCCTTTTCCGTAAGCCTAACTCTTTAAGGTTTCCTACTGTTTGTTCTCTCTCGCTCCGTTTTGGTATCTTTAGTTTTTTGTTTCCCTTGACAGTAGATACTGAACTTTAATGAGAATTGATGTCTAATAAATTTTGAACTTCTCTTCTTGCCATTCTCGTGTACCAGTAACCAAGAGCAGAGTCACCTCATCGACCACCCAGTTTTCAGTAAGACTCAGGAAGGTACAACTTTAGCTCTGTCCATATTTTTCTGTGGTTGTTGTGATATTACTGTTTAGCAGCACACAGCTTCTTTAAGTCAATATTAAGCAAATATTAATTCCCATCCCACCACCTTCCAATCTAGCATCCTATGGTCACCCCTAACTTTTCGTTGAATAGATTTATATTTGGAAACATAGGGAAAAAAGCGGAAAAGGGTAACGTAGCTGTCAGACAACAACAAAAGAAAGACAAAAAGAATGGGGGGCATCAAATGAGTACATAAAAACAGGAGGGGAAACAACAACAATAATGAGAAGCAATTATGAAAAATTCTTAAATGCAACTCTTGGAGGTAGAAACATAACCAGAATTAAACCATGTGCATAACCTCGCAAAAAAAAAATACATAAAATGAGAAGAAAAGGGAGAGGGGGAGGTTTTATAGGCAATATTGGGGGAGGTGAAGGGAACTAACAAAACGACCATAAGGGTTAGATTATTAAGGTCATATCGTGTTTGGCAAAACAGGGTCGTAGATAGCTGTCAATCCCGGATGACCACACCCGAGGAAATGTCTCCATTTCCATGAACATAGTTTGGGAGAGTTTCTTTATAACTTCAGGGACTGACAGGGAGCTGGATTTCCAAGCCCTGATGATGGTTTTCCTCTGATATGAGAAATCAGGTAAAAATGTGGCTGTGTGAAAGTGGAAGGCTTCTGACATAGAAGAGCTTCCATGGGAATCAGTTAAAGAGCCATTTAAAATACGATTGATAATAGCATTGACTTTATACTTTAAGCGTTGGGCTATTGGGCACTCCCACCAGATATGCATATATGCACCATTTTTTTGTATAGCCCCCGAAAAAACTTTGGAGGATAAGGATAAGTACACTAGAGGAACATTTTGATACATTGTGCCATATTTCCAACCAGTCCTTCTCCAGAATGTCTTGATTTAGATTAAGGGTCCAACTAGAAACATAACAGGGGACAGAGTCTAGTTAATCCTTAACTTTGAAAGCAGGATATACTTGCCTAAACCTGCCATCCAGGTCCCTTGACAGCACCATATCTAGGTGTGGGGGTCTGCTAATCCAGGGCTGCAAATGCTCCCATGTCAGCTGATCCCTAGTGATCCCTTCGCTCTAATGTTATTTCCTGCAGACTTTCAGCGAAGACCCTGGAGAGCCAACAAGCCCGGTGTCCACCTGTTGAAGGACCCAACCTGTTGTAAACATAAGCAAGAGGATCTAGGACTGAAACGTCACATCATCACAGTTATAGGTGAATAAAACATTTATTTCTTTTTTTAATATCAGCATTAATTTTGAAAATGGTGGTGGGTGATCAATATATAACTCAGGATCACACAAAACAGCAGGTTCTCTTATATGGTAGAAGAACATGTGTGTTTGTACTAGGCAATGGACCACAGGCACAATTGTAGTAAAAATAACTGTACCTATAAAATGAGCTTTTCACAACCAGGGTTCCTCCAGAGCTTGCTAGGGGTTTTTCTATGATGCTGCATAGTTATGGAGCCAATATCCCTTGACAGAACCGACGGCATGGCTGCATGATGATTTTAGTTGTCTACAAAGGTGGTGATCCAGCCCCCACTGTAAGGGGAGGGGGGGGGGGCATTCTCTCCCCTCACCAAATCCAGGGGCCTTTTCCTGCTTTTGCTTTTAGCAGGTGTGCCCAGTGACCTGAAAATAATTTTAAGGGTTCCCCAGGAGTGAAAAAGGTGATCAACATGGCAGTAGGTGTACACCTACAATAAATGCCACATCAATTCTGCTCTTTTTTTTACCAGAATTGTTACAGGACCAAAACGTTGATGACCATATCTTCCATATATAATCTGTGTTTGCCACCTTGGGCCCTTCCTTAGGATCTTCTGGCAAACATCATTTGTTACAGTGGGTATTTTTACTGTCTATTTCAATAAAACATTTACATGGTTAATGCAAAAGAGGCAAAATGAAATAAAGAGAATATTCACATTAAATCTAGTTGAGATTCAGGCACTTTACTTTTTACTTCATTACTTTGGGCTCACATTATTCATTTCCAATAAATGCAGAATTTTAATTCTCTGGATGATAAATCTGGCACTTAGACCAAACCCACAAAGTGAATGTAGACAAACAACGTAACATTTGACCGTAAATAATGCATTCTCCATTACTAAGGATGTCATAATGGCTCTCTTAATTTAATCCGTATCTCATCTGAAGAACTAGCCATATATCCTTACTGCACTCTGTAAAGGACTTTGGTGTTCATTAAAGCTGAATAGATGGAAACGTACACACCGGAACCAGTGAGATTCTTTTCCAATTTTTTCAAGCTAGAGAAACACGGATTAAATCAATCTGGTGGCTTTGAGGAAGTTCTCTTTTGTTTTCCCTAAAGCATATCTAAAACCTCAAAACAAAAATGTAATATATTGCAGCTTACCAGTTCTTCGATATTGTGACTGCATTAGTTTTCTGTTTTTCAGGCTCGTTACTATGGCACAGTCATGGATTGGCTTGACTTCAAATATGTTTGCTGCTGCTCAACTCTATTGCATGGAGGGTGTTGGAATTATTAGTTTACAGAACAAATGTGTTTTGCTGCCTAATCAGCTCACAAGGTTATTTCAAGATGAAAAGGTATTTTTCGGTAAGGCCATACTACTGCTTTTTAGTGGGGTCCTTTAAGCCCTGTTCAAATGTACAATAGCTGTGTCTGGAAACCATTTCTATTGACAGTAATAAAAATGAGCACTGTACAGACATCTCTGTTCTATTCTATGAAGAGGTGTGAACGGATGAGAAGCAAGAGGTGCTGTCCCTTTAGGAAACAATAGTGGTGTTTTCTAAGTTACTAAATTCTACATAAAACGGCCACAGGTTGGCTACAAAAGCCTGTCTTCTGCCAGCACTTGCAATGTGGAACCCTTGCTGTCTGTAGGAAAGTAGTAGTCCTTCTGCAGAATTCACACTTGGTATGGGATGAGTTAGCAAAGCTCCAGCTCCAAACTCATTGAAGATCTCTGAATCAGCAAATGGCATATTAAACCTCAGCAGAGAGCTTACTGTTTTACCACAGAGCAAGGGTCCAACTCTTCAGCTGCTGGCTGGAGACAAGTTTTTTTTTTTGGCCTGTGGTTACTTTAGACAAACAGATTCAGAGCCAGAGAGCGAAGGTCCAACAATTTTATTCATAAATTCAGTTGGGTTTTCCATGGTAATATTAGGACATAGGTTGATGTTAAGTGTTTGGCTGGGCAGAATAATTATGGGGTTCATTTAAGGCATAGATAAAAGGGGTTTATTTAGTTTTCAACAATTTTTTTTTTAGGTTTTACGTAATATCACATGCAACAAAACAGAACAAGTGAAACTGCACATAGAGGAGAAGTATACAAATATATTTAATGTGCCTAGTGGCATGGCTTTACAAACATACAAAGATAGAAAAGCCCTACAATTAGGTCACTATCAGTCTTCAAGAATGGAACTATAGTTAAGAAAGAACTCTGACTTTGGAGAAACCATTACATTTTAACACCTTTAATTAACAGAGAAGGAAGAAAATCAACAGTGAGGACCTCTACCATTACAGTTAGGCAAGATATTTATTTATATTTATTTGCACCAAATAGTTACCCAATTTAATGAATTTTGAAAATGTATGAATCATCAAGAAAGTTGACATACACATTTTCTAATTGAATCTAAAGTAAACAATATGTACAATGTAAGTAAAATTTTGGGAAATCTTGATGAAAATATATAAAAAATGGATTGGTGTGTATTAGGGCTTGGGTTACAATTAGGATTACCTATTATAGTTAGGGATAGGCTGGAGCACATTATCTTGGCACCGTAGAATGTTAATTCCAACAACAAACAACGGTAAATTCCAACAGCATTCTGTAAGAATATTCATGATTAAGAACTGAAATCTTTCATCAGAAAAGTGGTGCATAATTTCCAGCAGGCGCCATCACACTCAGTATACAATGAATGATCTCCTCCCGGTATTTCGACTTTTTCCCGATTACCTGTGCTGCACAGCTGTTCACATCCTGCTCAGATCTCTGAAACATTTTGACTAAAATTCTAACCAGAACATAAGGCGCATTTTGCAAGTCAATGAAGCAATCCAATTTCATTGGTGACACACTGCTATCTTTAGCAGAAATAAAGATATCTTTTTAGTTCTATTACACATAAATGTTGGGTGGTAAAGTAAAGGCAAACCCAAACAATATATTCCCATTTTCACCTGTTCTGTTCTGCTATACATACCTTTAGTGTTTTGTTACAGCTGTTCAATACGTGCAAAATAAATAGTTGTTAATCCTGATAGAAATCCAATTCTGTTTTGATCACTCAGCATCGTCTCAAACACTGGTATTGTCCCTGCCCAATTCACCTATGTGAACTGCAAAAGACCCTTTATGTTTTGGAGATGAGGAGAGGCAGGTTTTCTGTAGTAATAACATGCTGCTCTTCCACAACTTACTGAACAGTTTTGTGCAAATGATTGTAAATTCAATGATCAGTAGTTATAATTTGGACTGTTTAAAGTAGCTATTCACAACCAGGGTTACTCCAGAGCAGTGTTTCTCAGCCAGGGTTCCATGGATCTCAAGGGTTCATTCAGAGGTTGTTAGGGGTCACTTGAGCCATGAGCAGTTTGTGCCTCTTAGGTCACCAATGATCTTT
>NW_027317443.1:0-14570 GCF_032062135.1 Pyxicephalus adspersus | reverse complement strand
CTCCGTGCGCGAGCTTTTTCCGTTGCTGAATAGCGCGACCGCGTACGATTCCGGATCGCTAATACGAATGCGCGACCGATAATCCGATTCTGCTTGATGAATCGGGGGCATTGTTCTTTGCAGAGGTAACATAATGTTCTGCATTACTTAGTCACTATGAAGCATATGACATCATATAGAGATTTAACAGTTTTACCTATTAAGCCATCAGGCTATTCTTGCTCACTTCTTCATTAACTTCACTGTGTGTATGAGTATCTTGTCTCAACTGCATCTTGGGGCCAACTGCTGTTTTTACTCTGTTTAGTCAGTCATCTTATAACATGAATAAGCCCATTTATTCTGATGGCCTATTAAACTAATTAGTGAAGCAAGGTTGTGATTGATGAGTGCATTACTCTCTTCAGGTTTTTCTTCTTCTTCTCTATATTACACATTTGAAAACATTGGTTTAGTGGGTTTTTCTTTATGTGGCAGGTGTTATGTTGTATTATATACTGTTTTTGTTTATTGTTTTACATCTTTGTACTTTTAGTAATAATGAGACACATGCTTAAAGCCCAACTCCAGGGGCTTACCTTTCTTTTTCACATTTGTTAATATTACTCCCTCGAGCAGAAAGTGACTAGTCCCTGCTCTCTGATTTCCAGAGAACATCCAATAAAAGCTTGAACAGGTGTCAAAAGCCCAACGTTTCCTGCCTGTGTGAGAGGCTGTACTGTTACATTAAAAATCCTTTGTTCTTGCTGAAGTTTGCTGTTCTGCTATCATGGTTTTTATTTCACATAGGGTTCTGCCTAACTTATACTTAACAGTCACAAAGTACAAACACAGACCTAATACAAAGGAGCTAAGGTTTGTGATGTATTATGTTGTCGGCAGAGTAGAAATAATACCAAAGGCCAGTGGAAAACTGGCTGATAGGTAGAGTGAGGTACTGAACAAGGTTTAGGTTTGGCCAAAGTGTTACCACAGCAATCAAGGATATCCAGATTTTGGTAAATGGAAGAGATACAGGTTTACATCCACACTATAATGTACTGCATGCCTGCAGAGTATTAGAACCCTGCATGATATTAGAGATAAGAAAGGTGAGTCTTTTTCACGGAGTCCTATTTTTGGAAATTGTTGTAGAATTAGAAAGCAAATATTTCACTAGGGAACAATTTTAAACAAATTTTTTATTAACTTAAATGTTTACGCTTATTTACACTAAAATAGGTATGCTGTTTCTGAAAGTGCATTTTTCTTTTATCACGCCAGGTTTTTTCTCTGCTGGTTATATTAATGCGATAACTGTAGCGTGGATTTGTATAGACTATTTATTTACACGCAAGACCGTGTGGTCAGAGGTTGTGCACTGCTCTATGTAGGGAATAAGCAAAATCTATTTTTCTACTTACACACGTATTTCCTTTCTTTCAGATCATGTCTGGCTCTGCTGTTTCTCGTCGTAAGTGCCTAAATAACCCTGATTCATTTTGTTATATCTGTGGCAGTTTCACCTTTCCCAGTCAAAGGGTGAACATCAGCACATTTGTAGAGCAAGCCTATTTGCCATATTTCAAAGTTTAACTTGGTGATTAAGATAAGTCTTGGGCCCCTCATGAGGTGTGCGAAAAGTGTGTTAAGGGTTTACGGATGTGGACAAAGGGAACGCGTGATATGATGCCATTTGGCATACCTATGGTTTGGCGAGAGCCAGGAGATCATTTCAGTGACTGTTACTTTTGTATAGTGAAAACTCCAGGATAATAACAGGAAAAATAAATGTAACATTGAGTATCCTAGTCTACCATCGGCTATACGCCCAGTGGCTCATTCAGATGAAATGCCAGTGCCAGTTTTCGTTACACTACCCTCTTTTGAAGAACATGATTATGGTGATGAACTAGGTGACAACAATGATGAAGAATTTGAAATTTAAGAGGACTACGTTCGTAAGAGATTTGATCATCATGAGTTGAGTGATTTGGCATGTGATTTGGGACTATCGAAGAAGGCCTCAGAACTCCTAGCATCAAGACTGCGTGAGAAAAACTTACTTGAAAAAGGAAGGAGGAAGGTGCTTTCGAACCAGAGAAATTTCATTTCTGCATTTCTTTAGAACTGACAGTGGCTTTGTGTATTGCCATAACATACCTGGTTTACTGGAGAAACTAGAAATTCCAATCTCTAACTCAACTGAATGGCGACTATTCATCGATAGCTCAAAGCAGGGCTTAAAGTGTGTCCTCCTTTACAATGGCAATATATTTGGGTCAGTCCCAATTGGCCATTCATTTTCTCTTTGTGAAGAATATGCAGACATAAAGAGAGTCATTGAGTTGTTGCAATATCACCAACACAATTGGGCCATTTGTGTTGACCTTAAAATGGTATGCTTCCTTCTTGGTCAGCATTGTGGATACACCAAGTATCCCTGTAATCTGTGCATGTGGGACAACAGAGCTCGTGAGAGGCATTGGGTGGAAAGGAAATTGGCCTCCCAGATCTGCCCTAAAACCAGGTGATCCAAACATTCTAAATGAGCCACTGGTTGATAGGAAGAAGAATATTTTGTCCCGCCTCTGCACATAAAACTGGGTTTGATGAAGCAGTTCGATAAAACTTTGCTAACTGAAGGAGACTGTTTCAAGTACCTTATTTTGGCATTTCCTAGTCTGTCATTTGAAAAAATAAAGGCCGGCATGTTTGATAATCCACAGATTCGGCAGCTCATCAAAAATGAATATTTCATCAGGACAATGTCAAATGTCGAAAAGAATGCTTGGTTATCATTCAAATCCATTGTAAAGGACTTTCTAAGAAACACACGAGCAAATAATTACACAAAAATTGTCCAGAAACTCTCGGAGAGCTACAAAATGCTTGGTTGCAATATGAGCATCAAGGTGCATTTTCTGCATAGCCATCTTTCTTTCTAACTTTCTGAAAAAACTTGGTGCAGTCAGTGATGAGACAGGTGAATGATTCCACCAAGATCTGAAGGTCATGGAAGGATGGTATCAGGGTAGATGGGATGTACATATGATTACTGACTATTGTTGGAGCATCTGGCGGGATTGTCCTAACACTGAACACTCCAGGAATAGCTATAGGCGTAAATTTTTACCTTTTACCAAAAAATGTCATAAAGTAATAATAAACCCTTTGTATGAACAAAAGAAATTTAAATAAACAGTACATGTACATTACATTGTATGTAATATTTGTATGTTTTGTTTAACAAAAATGGAGAGTACCCCGTATCGTAAAAACTGAATGTGATAGCAAAAAAATGGGGTCATTTCTGGATTCACCACCCAAAAGTTTGTAAAAAAACAAGTGTAAAATCTAACTCAACAAAAAATGCATTCCCAGTGTTATCGGATTTAGAAGATGAACTTCACAGTAAATGACATCTAAAGCAACAATACCACCTTATTGAATGTTATTAATGCAAAGTACTACCATACTATGAACAGAACATTGAATATCATTTGGTTTGTTTTAGTTACTCTTGTGTCAGGTTCAGTATTCTGAACTGCAGCGCTACATTCCTCTTAACCAAAAATCAAGTGTAGAAAATGTGTCATATGTGTGTAATGGAATAGCTTGATCCCTGCCATGTGTGATAGAAAATCCTATTCATTAGGACTATATCATTGTTGTGGGTCTTTTCTACATTTGCCTACATTTGTCTTTCTGCTAATGCCCACTTTAAATATTTAAATATGACCATTATTATTCTTGTGGAGCAAGATAAATTATGCTGAAGTGTGACTTGTGTTTGTGTATTTATGTGCTCTATTTGAAGGTCATTCAGTGCGACTGCTGGGTCAGAAAAAGGATAATGGAAAACGGTTGGGGGGAGCTCGATTGGATTTGCCAAAGATTAGGAAGAACCCACTGATAGAAATAATTTCCATCAATACAGGGTAAGCTTCTTTCGAATTTTCTTATAAAATATTCAACGCTGCTTAAGAATTCAATTTCATTTTTTCCCAGACGTGGTGTTTTGTGCTGCTTAACCTATTCAATAACTAAATTTTTCTTCATTCCTATGGAACTCTGAGGTATTTTTCAGGATTCTCAGGGCTATCTTCCAAGTGGTAAAAAATCCTAATACTTAGTTTTTGATTGATAACTTTTTGTTTTGTACATTATATTCAGTTGCTAATATTTTACCACTTGGATTCTTACGTCTACAATTACTAGCTTTCTTGCCAAAAAAAAAGTATTTAATCGATGCACATGGGGTCACAACCCTTCTCTCTTGCTTCTCTAGCAAAGTAAGATTTGAAATCACTTTCAGAATTTCATTCAGACCAATGTGTGTTATGTGAATGTTCAGTGGGGATTGAATGTAGACAGTATTTTTTCTTTTTTTATATAGAACAGCCCCAGCACAAAGTGAAAATTCCATGTATACATTGCGCTGTAGTTATGCAGTTTCGTTTATATAATTTAATGGATGACAACTTTCTAAACAAAGTCATGTTTTCTAAGTGAATCTGTCATTGAGGTTTAAAAATATTCTTGCTCTCCACTATAGCTCTAGTTAGATCCTTAACACAATGTCAAAAAAGATTTGAATAACTTAGCTTTAAATTCAAACTTTTTTTTTTTTTTCCAGTACAAAACCTTGTTTTACATTTCATCAGTTTTATAGGTATTAATAAATCAGAACTCTAGCACAAAAATTAAAAGCCAATTAAGGCATTGTAGTTTTACCTGAAACCCAGAGTAGTCCACCACATTACCCTATTGAGTATAAATAGAGAATTCTTTTGGAAAAAGAGTCTGGTTTTATACTCAGGTCATACCACTAGATGGAGCTGTGTTCACATGTATTTTTATCAGGTGATTTATTAGCACAACTACTAATTATACAGTTCTCCATCAAATTATACTTTTACCAATGTTAAAATACGAAAGATTGATCATGTTCACTTTCCCATGTTCAGAAGGGAGTTCCACGTCAATTTTCCATTGCAGTCTGCATAATTATATAAGGTTTATTTGACATCCCAAATAGGTTTCTGTGGTGCTCAGTTTAATCAACCCTAGGTTGTTGTATTGTACAAGTGACATTAATGCCATCAGAATTTTGATTTTGTATGTGCCATTAAATGTCTAATGGTGAAATTGAATGAGTTTAAAGGATATGGTTTGCAAGTACATCTTGCTGTTAAAAAATACATTTGGCGTACATGGTTGTAAACTAGGGCTTGGCAATATTTTCTCCATTTGTATTCCCTTGGGATATGCTGAGATCATTTTCTTTCTTTCCTTGTCACAAGATTGTACAAAGATGCATCCTGTTTCTCCGCATCTCCTGATTACACACAATTACTGTGATAAAACATATGCTATAAGCATAATACAAAACATGTTTAATATTTTACAAACAATTTAAGTGAACATAATTTATCAGTTTGGGGATATGTAAGAAATTTAAAATTGAATTTGGCATGGTCCTAACTAGACCAGCTTCTTTATTAACCTTTTAAGATTTTTTTTTTACACCTAAACTTGTGAAGTAACTCAGAGTACCCTGAAGAACTTTTAATTGGCTTTTGTTGGGGATAAGGGTGGCAAAAAGGGATTGCTAAAGAACAAAATAATTAAAATAGTTATTAAAATAGTGTAATTTATTGTTTTTTTTTTTTACCAGTTCTGGGATGAAGATTATTTTGCTTGAATCTGGGAATCCTTCCAGGAGCTCACTTTGTGTCCTACAGTGATAACACTTACCCTAACAGACCAAAAGGCATTAACTAAGAAGTCGTAGTTTGCAGTTAGATACTACATGCAATTTAACCATCATTTGGGCTGCATGCAACATGCTATGTTAGCATTGCTTTGCACTTGTTGCTTACCTAACACTTCTCAGGTAGTGAAAATAAAAGAGCAAGATGTGGTGGGAGGGCAGAAAATATTTCTATCTTTCAGGGGCAAGTTTTAAGATGAGTAAATCAATAGTTTGCTACATTTGCTTAGAGGTTAACTGTATATTTTTTCCCAGCACACTGCAAGCTAACTCTTACACATGTTGTTACATGCAGAAGGTCCAATGTTGTATTTTCCTTACATGAAATTGGGAATAAGTAAAAACTTTTTTTTTTTTCAGAAGAGATACATTATGTTCCTTCTATATTAAAGAGCTTCCTGGTTTCAATATTTTTGTTTTTAGGTTTAGGTCTGCGTTAATGCTTTTTTAAATTAGCAAATTACTCTGCAATCCTTTATACCATACCATAACCCTTGTTATAGTGTAACTTTAAGTGAGAAACTATAAAATAAGCTTTGCTTTTTTTTAAGTAGAAATGTAAAAATCTCTGTGGTCCATAAGGGCTATAATGATACAAATGCTTAAGTGGTGGTTGTTGGTTGGATACAGTGGCTTTAAAAGGTCTTCAGGTGAAATCAGAACTTATTAAAGTGCTTATGTTTGCATGCCGTGCGACAGGCATTTTTTTTTGCAATACAGGTTATTGAAAAAAAAATTGAACAAAAAAAAAAAATACAGAACACAATGAAAATCTCGAGATTAGTCATGCAAATGTACCTTTTAATGACTATTGATTTTTCAGCTGTCATTTGGCCATTCAGCTTTCTAAACATGTACTTGTACTTCTTAGTGTTGCATTTGTCTTTAAAAACCATATAACTATATTTTTTAAAATTGTATTCTCTCTTGTGCATGGTGAAGGGCATAGCATACATTCATATTTGTAGTATTTAGCTAAATTCCACAACATATTTGTTTTATGTAATTGTAATAGATCCAAAGTAATGTTAGGAGCCGTTTATGACTTTGGGGACAATAAAGGGACTTTTTCGAAGCATATGTCCACGCCAAGACATTTCAAGGCCTTCATTGACATAGAATATTACATTTGCCCATTGACGTATAAAATGGCATCATTGTTGACCTTTTTATCTTGAGAGCATAAGACCCTCTTTGTTATTTAGCACGGAGTCTTTAAAGTAATGCAATCAGCTGCTCAGAGCTAATTTTATCCTTAACTCTGTTATCTGTGTCATTTTGGTTGTGTATGCCTAATTTTTTAAACCTCAGTATAATAAAATGAAATATTTTCCTGCTCTACCTTGTATGATAAGGATTTTCTTGTCACTAATGTCTAGAAGAAAGTTAATATTTTAGTAAATGAGCGTTTGGCATGAACAAACACCAGGCTGTCTGTTAAAACTGCAGTCCAGTTTATCATGTGAATAACTTGACACATGCGATGCAGTCCACTAACTCATCCTCACGTGCATTGTAGCTACCATGCTCATGTTTTGGTTCTTTTTTGTGAGATGATTGTTTACAATTGAGTGTCTGTTTTTGGATTGTAGCAGAAGATTAGACCGAGCAGTTTAAAGGGAATCTGTTATAGAAATATGGTTTTTAAATGCATATATTACAATTCTGTCTTTTTAGTATACATCACTAAGTAGAGCTTTCGAAAGTTTAAACCTTAATAGCTTCTAATTGTTTTTTACCAGGAATATTTGGGGATGTTCTTTTTTTTTTTTTTTTTTTTTTTTTTTTTTTTTATTAGTGTTAGAAAGAAAAGATTGGAACCAATGCTTGGTTGCAATATGAGCATCAAGGTGCATTTTCTGCATAGCCATCTTTCTTTCTAACTTTCTGAAAAAACTTGGTGCAGTCAGTGATGAGACAGGTGAATGATTCCACCAAGATCTGAAGGTCATGGAAGGATGGTATCAGGGTAGATGGGATGTACATATGATTACTGACTATTGTTGGAGCATCTGGCGGGATTGTCCTAACACTGAACACTCCAGGAATAGCTATAGGCGTAAATTTTTACCTTTTACCAAAAAATGTCATAAAGTAATAATAAACCCTTTGTATGAACAAAAGAAATTTAAATAAACAGTACATGTACATTACATTGTATGTAATATTTGTATGTTTTGTTTAACAAAAATGGAGAGTACCCCGTATCGTAAAAACTGAATGTGATAGCAAAAAAATGGGGTCATTTCTGGATTCACCACCCAAAAGT
Organism: Pyxicephalus adspersus; assembly: GCF_032062135.1. NCBI lineage: Eukaryota > Metazoa > Chordata > Amphibia > Anura > Pyxicephalidae > Pyxicephalus > Pyxicephalus adspersus. The sequence continues at coordinate 6,546 of NW_027317443.1, read as the reverse complement.
TTGTAAAAAAACAAGTGTAAAATCTAACTCAACAAAAAATGCATTCCCAGTGTTATCGGATTTAGAAGATGAACTTCACAGTAAATGACATCTAAAGCAACAATACCACCTTATTGAATGTTATTAATGCAAAGTACTACCATACTATGAACAGAACATTGAATATCATTTGGTTTGTTTTAGTTACTCTTGTGTCAGGTTCAGTATTCTGAACTGCAGCGCTACATTCCTCTTAACCAAAAATCAAGTGTAGAAAATGTGTCATATGTGTGTAATGGAATAGCTTGATCCCTGCCATGTGTGATAGAAAATCCTATTCATTAGGACTATATCATTGTTGTGGGTCTTTTCTACATTTGCCTACATTTGTCTTTCTGCTAATGCCCACTTTAAATATTTAAATATGACCATTATTATTCTTGTGGAGCAAGATAAATTATGCTGAAGTGTGACTTGTGTTTGTGTATTTATGTGCTCTATTTGAAGGTCATTCAGTGCGACTGCTGGGTCAGAAAAAGGATAATGGAAAACGGTTGGGGGGAGCTCGATTGGATTTGCCAAAGATTAGGAAGAACCCACTGATAGAAATAATTTCCATCAATACAGGGTAAGCTTCTTTCGAATTTTCTTATAAAATATTCAACGCTGCTTAAGAATTCAATTTCATTTTTTCCCAGACGTGGTGTTTTGTGCTGCTTAACCTATTCAATAACTAAATTTTTCTTCATTCCTATGGAACTCTGAGGTATTTTTCAGGATTCTCAGGGCTATCTTCCAAGTGGTAAAAAATCCTAATACTTAGTTTTTGATTGATAACTTTTTGTTTTGTACATTATATTCAGTTGCTAATATTTTACCACTTGGATTCTTACGTCTACAATTACTAGCTTTCTTGCCAAAAAAAAAGTATTTAATCGATGCACATGGGGTCACAACCCTTCTCTCTTGCTTCTCTAGCAAAGTAAGATTTGAAATCACTTTCAGAATTTCATTCAGACCAATGTGTGTTATGTGAATGTTCAGTGGGGATTGAATGTAGACAGTATTTTTTCTTTTTTTATATAGAACAGCCCCAGCACAAAGTGAAAATTCCATGTATACATTGCGCTGTAGTTATGCAGTTTCGTTTATATAATTTAATGGATGACAACTTTCTAAACAAAGTCATGTTTTCTAAGTGAATCTGTCATTGAGGTTTAAAAATATTCTTGCTCTCCACTATAGCTCTAGTTAGATCCTTAACACAATGTCAAAAAAGATTTGAATAACTTAGCTTTAAATTCAAACTTTTTTTTTTTTTTCCAGTACAAAACCTTGTTTTACATTTCATCAGTTTTATAGGTATTAATAAATCAGAACTCTAGCACAAAAATTAAAAGCCAATTAAGGCATTGTAGTTTTACCTGAAACCCAGAGTAGTCCACCACATTACCCTATTGAGTATAAATAGAGAATTCTTTTGGAAAAAGAGTCTGGTTTTATACTCAGGTCATACCACTAGATGGAGCTGTGTTCACATGTATTTTTATCAGGTGATTTATTAGCACAACTACTAATTATACAGTTCTCCATCAAATTATACTTTTACCAATGTTAAAATACGAAAGATTGATCATGTTCACTTTCCCATGTTCAGAAGGGAGTTCCACGTCAATTTTCCATTGCAGTCTGCATAATTATATAAGGTTTATTTGACATCCCAAATAGGTTTCTGTGGTGCTCAGTTTAATCAACCCTAGGTTGTTGTATTGTACAAGTGACATTAATGCCATCAGAATTTTGATTTTGTATGTGCCATTAAATGTCTAATGGTGAAATTGAATGAGTTTAAAGGATATGGTTTGCAAGTACATCTTGCTGTTAAAAAATACATTTGGCGTACATGGTTGTAAACTAGGGCTTGGCAATATTTTCTCCATTTGTATTCCCTTGGGATATGCTGAGATCATTTTCTTTCTTTCCTTGTCACAAGATTGTACAAAGATGCATCCTGTTTCTCCGCATCTCCTGATTACACACAATTACTGTGATAAAACATATGCTATAAGCATAATACAAAACATGTTTAATATTTTACAAACAATTTAAGTGAACATAATTTATCAGTTTGGGGATATGTAAGAAATTTAAAATTGAATTTGGCATGGTCCTAACTAGACCAGCTTCTTTATTAACCTTTTAAGATTTTTTTTTTACACCTAAACTTGTGAAGTAACTCAGAGTACCCTGAAGAACTTTTAATTGGCTTTTGTTGGGGATAAGGGTGGCAAAAAGGGATTGCTAAAGAACAAAATAATTAAAATAGTTATTAAAATAGTGTAATTTATTGTTTTTTTTTTTTACCAGTTCTGGGATGAAGATTATTTTGCTTGAATCTGGGAATCCTTCCAGGAGCTCACTTTGTGTCCTACAGTGATAACACTTACCCTAACAGACCAAAAGGCATTAACTAAGAAGTCGTAGTTTGCAGTTAGATACTACATGCAATTTAACCATCATTTGGGCTGCATGCAACATGCTATGTTAGCATTGCTTTGCACTTGTTGCTTACCTAACACTTCTCAGGTAGTGAAAATAAAAGAGCAAGATGTGGTGGGAGGGCAGAAAATATTTCTATCTTTCAGGGGCAAGTTTTAAGATGAGTAAATCAATAGTTTGCTACATTTGCTTAGAGGTTAACTGTATATTTTTTCCCAGCACACTGCAAGCTAACTCTTACACATGTTGTTACATGCAGAAGGTCCAATGTTGTATTTTCCTTACATGAAATTGGGAATAAGTAAAAACTTTTTTTTTTTTCAGAAGAGATACATTATGTTCCTTCTATATTAAAGAGCTTCCTGGTTTCAATATTTTTGTTTTTAGGTTTAGGTCTGCGTTAATGCTTTTTTAAATTAGCAAATTACTCTGCAATCCTTTATACCATACCATAACCCTTGTTATAGTGTAACTTTAAGTGAGAAACTATAAAATAAGCTTTGCTTTTTTTTAAGTAGAAATGTAAAAATCTCTGTGGTCCATAAGGGCTATAATGATACAAATGCTTAAGTGGTGGTTGTTGGTTGGATACAGTGGCTTTAAAAGGTCTTCAGGTGAAATCAGAACTTATTAAAGTGCTTATGTTTGCATGCCGTGCGACAGGCATTTTTTTTTGCAATACAGGTTATTGAAAAAAAAATTGAACAAAAAAAAAAAATACAGAACACAATGAAAATCTCGAGATTAGTCATGCAAATGTACCTTTTAATGACTATTGATTTTTCAGCTGTCATTTGGCCATTCAGCTTTCTAAACATGTACTTGTACTTCTTAGTGTTGCATTTGTCTTTAAAAACCATATAACTATATTTTTTAAAATTGTATTCTCTCTTGTGCATGGTGAAGGGCATAGCATACATTCATATTTGTAGTATTTAGCTAAATTCCACAACATATTTGTTTTATGTAATTGTAATAGATCCAAAGTAATGTTAGGAGCCGTTTATGACTTTGGGGACAATAAAGGGACTTTTTCGAAGCATATGTCCACGCCAAGACATTTCAAGGCCTTCATTGACATAGAATATTACATTTGCCCATTGACGTATAAAATGGCATCATTGTTGACCTTTTTATCTTGAGAGCATAAGACCCTCTTTGTTATTTAGCACGGAGTCTTTAAAGTAATGCAATCAGCTGCTCAGAGCTAATTTTATCCTTAACTCTGTTATCTGTGTCATTTTGGTTGTGTATGCCTAATTTTTTAAACCTCAGTATAATAAAATGAAATATTTTCCTGCTCTACCTTGTATGATAAGGATTTTCTTGTCACTAATGTCTAGAAGAAAGTTAATATTTTAGTAAATGAGCGTTTGGCATGAACAAACACCAGGCTGTCTGTTAAAACTGCAGTCCAGTTTATCATGTGAATAACTTGACACATGCGATGCAGTCCACTAACTCATCCTCACGTGCATTGTAGCTACCATGCTCATGTTTTGGTTCTTTTTTGTGAGATGATTGTTTACAATTGAGTGTCTGTTTTTGGATTGTAGCAGAAGATTAGACCGAGCAGTTTAAAGGGAATCTGTTATAGAAATATGGTTTTTAAATGCATATATTACAATTCTGTCTTTTTAGTATACATCACTAAGTAGAGCTTTCGAAAGTTTAAACCTTAATAGCTTCTAATTGTTTTTTACCAGGAATATTTGGGGATTTTTTTTTTTTTTTTTTTTTTTTTTTAATTTATTTTTATTAGTGTTAGAAAGAAAAGATTGGAACCTCTATCTGATTTTCCTACTACAGTCATGAGAAAAAGAAAGTGTACCCTTTAAATTCCAAGGGTTTACGTATTAGAACATAATTCATCTGGTTTGAGAACATTTGAAAATAAATGTCAGGTTGAAAACCATCATGTCAGCCAAAATGAAGAAGCCATGTGTGAAGAACTAAGTACACCCCATCACTCGATAACATGTGCAACCACCTTTAGCAGCAATAACTTGTCTGTATGACTTTATTATTATCTTGCTTCATTGTGGAGGAAATTTGGCCCACATCTCTACACTATTGCTTTAGTTCTTTGAAGTTTATTAAATTAATATATTTATTTATAAGATATTCCTTAATACAAAGGTCCTGCTGAAGCATTTTGATTAGGTGGAGTTCTGGATTTTGACTGGGTCAATGCCACACACTGTTTTTTTTTTTTTTTTTCTTTCCTTAATTGTTTTGGATTTGCTTGTGTGATTGGGAGATCATAGTACTTGTTGCTTGATCCAGTTTCAGCTAAACTTTAGCTGTGGCACATTAGCCTCTCTTTTACCTCTTAAATACTTAGGTGTATTGAGGAGTTCATAGGTGGCTCAAAAACTGCAAAGTATCCAGGTTCTGCAGCTACGAAACAATCCTCCACTATCAACCCTCCACCACTTTGGTTAGACAGCCGGTATAAGGTGCTTGAGCGGATATGCTGTGTTTTCACCAAACATGGTACTGTGCATTATGGCCAAACATCTCCACTATGGTCTCCTGTATCCAAAGAGCATTGTTCCAGATTGTTGTTTGTTAAAATGTAATTTGTAAACCTAAGCCATGCTGCCAATTTATTTTTGGAAATTAGAGGCTTTCTCCTGGCAACACTTTCAAACAAACCATGCGCGTTCATTCTTTTACTATTTTTACTTTCATGAACCTTTCCATTTACCATGCTTCTGAGGCTTGTAGAGTTGTAGCTCCTGGGATTTTTGCAACGTATAGAAACATTACCCTGGAACAACAGTGTTGAATGTTTTTTTACTTGTAAACCTTTTTCACTGATCTTAAAGTTGTTTTTAAATGGCCCACTCCAAATTATTGGACAACAACAAATGCTTCTGTAAACATTGCTGTTGTTTTTTGTCACATGAAATCCCTAAAAAAAACTAACCAAAATGTTGTGAGAATGCTTTTACAATTAAGCATAAATCCTGTATTTTGGACCACTCGTAACACCACTGCACAGAGGGCCAATCTCTATACTTCACAATGAATGCATAGTACAGTGTGGAGCAAAAACAAAAACTGAAAACAAAAACACTGATATGCTTTGGTGCCACAAAGTTGCATGTAGATAGGGATTCCCCTTCAAATTATTCTTTACCTACAGGGAAAATCCACTAAGCCTCTAAACTGACTGGATGAAGCCTGGCCCCTGAGAAGTTCGGATCTAATATCACCTTTTCCATCTAACTTGCCACAACTCATGCCAAGTTAACAACCTGGTAAATTGAGCCCACTGTTGGAAAAGAAGCAATGAAGTGGCTCTTACAGTCTTGAGAAAATAGTGTGCTTACCTCCTCTGGAGATTACTGTTTCCAGAACAATGGTACCAATGGAAGCCACAATACAATATCTTATACCAAACTGATCATGCAGCCTTACCCCCAATGAATAAAGAGCCAGGCGTGTGCCTTTAACTATCAACATTACTGGGTAATACACTCCATAACCCAACATCTTGCCTTACATCAGGGCTGTCAAACTCAAATACACAGAGAGCCGAAAAAAAACAAGTCGCTGGCCAAACTTGAATGCAACAGTTGAGGCTTTTTAGTGGCCTGACCTCCTTAATAAAAATTATTACTGTAATGCTCTTTTCATTATACTAATATTGGCTGTAGTTGTAGATTGCATGAGATCAAACCCTGCCTTATGTGAAAAACAGGGAATAATAACTTTATTCCCTGTCTCTTCTTCTTTCTTATAACTTCCTCCCTTCCTTTCTATCTTTTCATCCTTTTCCTTCCTTTCTTTCCCTTCCCTTCCTCCCGTGTTTTTTCTTCCTTTCCCTCTTTCTGCACTAGAAAAGATTGGATGTTTAATGCAGCTGATCTTAAAATGCAAGGATTTTTTTTTTGGATTTTGTTTTCTGTTCAATACTTAAGGCTTAGTCTACACGGACTGTTTCCCCAGCGTTTAACCTGAGGCTTTTAAAGCCCATGTTTGAAGTCCCCATGCATTCCAATGGGCTAATCTACACCAGGACGTTTTCTTCAGGCACGTTTTTGAGCGTTATCTTAAACG
>NW_027317442.1:11831-14603 GCF_032062135.1 Pyxicephalus adspersus | reverse complement strand
ACACGGAGCAATTCCCCTATCCTCAGATCCCCGAACCATCTCCAGGATGTGCCGTGATATAGGACTCACCTTTCACAGAGACAGAGAATTCATCCGAGAACTCGGTGTAACCAGGAACACCAGGAGATGATATTTGTTTAGTACATTTGTAACGTCCAGTTGTGTTCAGATCTACTTTATCAACACGGAATTCAGAGTCAGGGAACTGGGATATTATCTCTTTATTATCCTTGTAGAATTGTGTTCTAAAGCCAACAAAATCTTTATTATGATGACATCTCAGAGTCAGGGCGTCTCCTTCATAAATGGCAGAGGGAGGTCTCTGCAGGATGAGATATTCTGGAAAATAAATGTATATATGAATACACATAATCATTGGAAGCTGCTTTGTAGGTAAGTGGTGTGACTTTGCAGCAGGTAGGTGTGTACAGACAACATAGAATAGAGTTATGGAGATAGATAACTCACTGTCTGTAACATTTATAGTGATGGGATCACTGATATCACCGGCATTGATCTGGCACTGGTAATCTCCTGTGTCCTTTATGCGTGAAGATTGTATTTCCAGGGTCTGCTGATCTCCATCTAATGGTCTCTTATCTTTGTACCACTGGTAGGTCCGGGGTTCCTCTGGTGCAGTAGGGGGTACATTACACATTAGGGTCACAGGGTCACCTTGTAATATATTCCCCCAGTTGGGTGCGAGGGACACCGCCGGTCTGATGGCACCTCCTATAGAAGAGAGGAGCTCACACATAACACATACATAGCACAATGTTCAACAATGAAAACATAAATGAAAAGCAACCACACAAAGCAAAGTGACATAACAGCGATGCAGCAGGGGCCGTCAGGTGGAAACTCCATGAACAGTGGAGAGCAGTGCAGCATTGTGATCNCCCCTTCACAGGAAGCTGTATATGATAATGATAAAATGACGAGAGATTTCATCAGATATGTTATTAGTGAGTAGTGTTGATGTTCGAATTCAGGTTGTCCCTATATTCGACCCGAATATGGCTGTTCGAATTCGTGTAGACCCGAACTGAATTTTGCTGCATTCAACAGCAAAAATTCCGAAGAAAAAAAAATTTTTTTTTTCAAAAAGTTTGTTTTGTATGTGTTTTTTTATTTTAAACGCGTTCAATTTTATTTTTTACAGGTTATCCGACAATGACATTATGAATTATCATGTGGGATTCCTGACCCGTGGGAGCTTTATCTGGGAGTCTCCTTAATAAAGGGGGCTTCCAGATTCCAAAGTCCTGCTAAAAATGTTTATAAAAGCCCCCATTGTTTTCAATAAAAGCTTTCATAAAAACACACAGCAAACTAAAGCTTGTAAATAAAACTATTGATGTTGGGTTAGGAAGTTGTCTTGTGTTCTTCGTATTTTGGGATTTGTCAGGACAGGAAGCTCGGAATGTATTGATAGAATAGCTGGGGGACATATGGGAGAAGAGAGTTGTTGGTGGTGCCTAATGAAAGGTGAGGACTCCACAGGGAATATTTTCTGGGGCCATTATAAAATACAAACATTTTTGAAAAGAAATCTGACCAGAGGTCATGAAGATGTTTCATATCCAGACAATCCTCTTACATCCTAATAAGTTTACATATATAACAAAGTGAAAATATATTAGGATATTATTAAGATGATATGTTTGCATTTAGCAAGGCAATTCATTTCCAGTAGGGAAGATCTCCCAATAGTCATACACATGTAGAAGAAATAAGGACAATAGAACAATTATTAGCAATTATATTCTATAAAGAAAGAATATGATATCAACAACTAAGAAAGAGAATGTTGGAAACAATAGGGATGAAAATGATGGTCGTGGGGTAGAACAAGTCTACAGGAAGGAAATTAAAGGGGAGTCGGGGTTAAAACTAGTAAAGTAATAGCAGAATTAGTGGAAATAAATATTTAACACAAATGTATAGATTTTGTTCTTGAATTTTGTGTTCTCTTTTTTCAGCTGTGAATATGCAAAAATCAGGTAAGTGCAGGGATTGGGAATACACCACTAAAAATAGTAATACCAATAGTAATACCAGTATGAATGAATGCCAACAGTGTGTAGATAGATTGTTTATTGGGGTTTTTACATTTGGTTTACCTTTACACTCAAGTTCTAACATTGATACTACATCGGTTGTTTCTAACGATAATTATTGGACGTGTGTATGCAGCTTTAGTCTACACGGACTGCATTCCCATGGGCTAATTTACACCAGGACGTTACCTTCAGGCACGTTCTTGAACGTTATCTTAAACGTTGCTTGCAACGTTTAAAAAATTAAAACGCTGGATAAATGCAGGAAAACGCTTCCATTGAACTTAATAGAAGGCTTTTTCAAGCGTTTTTAAGCTTTTATGAAAGCTTTCATTGGAAACAATGGGGGCTTTTATAAACATTTTTAGCATGACTTTAATAAGGAGACTCCCAGATCTCCACTGCCCCACCCTGGGGAATGAGAACAGGGGTACATAAATCCTCTTACTCATTCCTTGAAAGGGTTAAAAAATAAGTAAAAATAGGACAAGGCTTTAAATTAAAATTATTTTAATAATGTGTGTGTTTGTGTATTTAACTTAAAAAATTAAAGCGCTGGATAAACGCGGGAAAACGCTTCCATTGAACTCAATGGAGGCTTTTTCAAGAGTTTTTAAGCTTTTATGAAAGCTTTTATTGAAAACAATGGGGGCTTTTATAAACATTTTTAGCAGGACTTTGGAATCTGGAAGCCCCCTTTATTAAGGAGACT
>NW_027317442.1:5252-10867 GCF_032062135.1 Pyxicephalus adspersus | reverse complement strand
ATTTTTATAGCACTGTAGCACAATTCTACAAGGATAATAAAGAGATAAAATCCCAGGTCCCTTACTCTGAATGCCGTGTTGATAAAGTCGATCTAATCACAACTGGAAGTTACAAATGTACTAAACAAATATCATCTCCTGGTGTTCCTTGTTACACCCAGTTCTCCGATGAATTCTCTGTCTCTGTGAAAGGTGAGTCCTATAACACAGCACATCCTGGAGATCTGACCATACGGTGCTGTAAAACAAAGAGTGAAAATGCTTTGTCTGTGAAAATCCTATTTTCAGAAGTTTTTCCATTGCTTGAATTTATACATTTAGCATTGATAACACTGGTGAGCTTTTTGATTGGCTGCTGACCTACTTACACTTTGTTTTGTACTAAGAGTAGTAGCTGCTACTCATTACAAGAGGTGATAACTTTGATGGGAACTCCTCAAATTGATGGAAGCCCTCATAATAGGTAAATGTGTGATCCCAGCACTCTTTAAGGCTGGAGAGGATATCCTTTCATCAGTGAAGCTGGGTTATCCAGAAAACCTGGAATACATTTATACTATTTTCTAGCAAATCTTTTGAATCTTGGAACAGATACATTTCAGGTTTGCTGGATCACCCAGCTTGACTGATGATAGGGTGGCCTTTCCAGCCTTGGAGAGCTTTAAACAATCAGACCCACTAATAGAGATAAGTCTAGTGAGTAGATAAGTCTTTGCACATCTCAGATTCTTTATATGTTCCCTAGAATGGTGTGGAGGTTTTGAGCTGAATTCTGATTAGAAAAACTTCTCAAACCATGCAGTTCCTCAGTTTTATTGGAGTTCCCCTAAGGTTCTGTGAGCTCCTTTGTTTTTTGAGGAGGTCACAATAAATGTGGCAGATTTAAAACGTGAAAATTGTAAGTCTAAAAATATTGTATTTATCTATTTACTTGGAAACATTTTGATTATTATTGACAAATTTGTTATATGTATTATTACAGTTATGTATATATATATATATATATATATATATTTATTTACATGATTTATTACAAAATTTATATATATTTTATTTATTTATATCGGGGTACAGATTTGTATTCAGAATTTTAATGTTTTCATAAATATTTATCAATGTGATAAAATACAGCTGGGTTGATTTACTAAAGAAAGAGACTTAAATAATAATCTTTATGTTTATTTCCACTTATAATATTAATATTTTATAGTTCTGGTTATAATAAACAAGTTGATGTACTTATAATGTGATACAATATTTTCTATTTATTTATGTTTTTGTATTTTGGTTTCTATAGGAAATAAAATCAGACATGTAAGTATGAAACTCATCTTACAAATATTTCAGGTTATTAGTATAACTTACAGACAAAGCTATTTCAAACAGAAACAATACAGAGAGTTCTAGAAGATGAGAAGGTGATTCCTATAGAAGGTGGAATATTATGAATTCATATCAGTGTCACTGAGGATCAGATCCTAATGATTTCCCCATAGCAATTTTATAACAGAGTGCACTGAAATTATTATTACACAGTATTTATATAGCACCAACATAATACACAGCACTGTACAAAGTCCATAGTCATGTCAGGAGCTTATATCTAATGTCCCCACCATAGTCATATATCACTAATGCAGTCTAAGGACATTTTTTCGGGGGAAGCCAATTAACATAACTAACTTTTTGGATTGTGAAGGAGACCCATACAAACATGATGAGAACCGGCAAACTCCATGCAGGTAATGCCCTGATCGAGATTCAACCCTGGGGCCCAGCATTGCAAAGGCCAGATTGCTAACCATTGAGCTACCCTGCTGCCCATTGTCATCCTGCTCAGGTACACATAGCACATGCAGTCCAGTATAAGAAGATGGACACCTAGCAAGGCAACAAAGACCGGAGAAACAAATGATTTATATTCATAGATTATATTTTACATATCAAGAAATGACAGATGGCCCTTGTCTAGAGAGGAAACAGGAAGTTAGATAGATAGATAGATAGATAGATAGATGGATAGATATATAGATAATAGATAGATAGATAGATAGATAGATAGATAGATAGATAGATAGATAGATAGATGATGGAAGGTCCTCATAACGGGCACGGCAGGTGTAAAGACTAAGGAACCTAATGCAGGAATTTAAGGAACCCCTTACATTGGTATAGCACAGGGATGTTAGGCACCCCCCATAATGGGCACAGCAGGTTTACAGACCCCGGGACTCAATGCAGGACTGGGGGGAACCTGTTATGGGGGACAGCAGATGTGCAGATCCAAGAACTCAGCACAGGGAACCCTCACAGCAGTATCTAATTTATGGGATTTGGTGGGTTGTATTGTCCTCAGGGGTGAATGAAATATTTGGCATATAAAGGGGAAGTTACCACACTTTGTGACTTCCTGTAATGAAACAAATGAAACAATTTCATAACCTTTCATATTAAGCAATGTTGCCTAAATCTCTCCATACGGTAATGCAAGCAGTGAGATTATGTTCAATGATCTCTCCTCTCGGTTCCCCCATTCCCCCTTATTTTGCTCTCTTTCAATCTTCATTGAGTCTTCAGTTTTTCTTCCTAAATACCTGAAGTTCCTGAAGAAGGTAGATCTGTTACATCAGTGATATCTGAAAAAACACAAAAAAATTCAAATTGTCATTAACAATGTTAAAACAAAGTATTTCAGTTTTCCTATTACCCAGCCCAGGCAATGTGGCCACACTGGTATCTGCTGGAGGAACCGGTCCACATGGTGCTCTTACTACTCTGATTCCTAAATCCCTGTAGGGGGCACATGCTGCCTTCAGTTATGGATTGTAGTACATGTAAATGGAGAATAGTTTGCCTTGTCTTCCTGTGACCCCAAGCCATCAGATTATAATATCAGGTCTTCCCACTTGATATTTCAGAAATTGGTGGATGCCAGATACCTAACCCTTGTTACAATATTTTACCTCTGTTGGGTCCTCTTGGATCTTGTTGTACTACTTATGATGTGTTCCCACCATCCTAGTCCTGAATCCTGCTGTGTCCATTATGAAGGATTCCCACCATTTCTGCACTGGTCTGTACATGTGCTATGGATGTGCTATACATGTGCTATGACTATTATGAGAGGTTCCCACAATTCCTGAGCTGAATGTATCAGTTATCTCCTTTCCTAAATCTGTACCCCTGCTGTGGCCATTATAAAGGGTTCCTAGCTCTATAAATCTGTTCTCACCATTTCTGTGAGTTCCTAGGTCTGTACACGTGCTATGTGCCTACTAAAAGGGTTTCCGCTCTAAAAACTTATTGTGCCCAATCCCATCACCCCTGCATTGAGTTCCTGGGTCTGTAAACTTCAATATGAAGGGATCCCATTTCTGTACACCTGCTGGGCCCATTCGGACATTTATATAGCTCTGACATATACCGCAGTGGTGTACAGAGAACACTGAGCCAGTCCCATCAGTCTCTGTACAGAGGAGCTGACACTCTAATGTTCCTCCACAGTCACACACTATTATTTAACATTTATATAGTTCTGACATATACCATAGTGCAAGTACTAAACCAAAGACACCTATTGGGTTAGAACACCAATTGGATGCCTATAGACATTATATACAAGCCCCATTGCAAGCCTCCATACCCTCATTGGTTGCCCATAGACATTATATGGAAGCCCCCATGCACCTATTGGATACCTATAGACATTATATATAAGCCCCATTGCAAGCCCCAATGCATCCATTGAACACCCATAGACAATACATGCACCCACTGGATGCCCATAGACATTATATGCAAACCCCATGCACCCATTGAATGTCCATAGACATTATATGCAAGCCCCATGCACCCATTGGATGTCCATAGTTGTTATATGCAAGCACCCAAGCATCTATTGGTTGTCCATAGACATTATATGCAAGCCCCATGCACCCATTGGATGTCCATAGTTGTTATATGCAAGCACCCAGGCATCTATTGGTTGTCCATAGACATTATATGCAAGCCCTCATGCACCAATTGGATGCCCATATACATCATATGAAAGCCCCATTGCCAGCCCCCATGCACCAATTGGATGCCCATAGACAATTATATTCAAGCCTTGTTACGAGCCCCCATACACCCATTGAAAGCCTATAGACATTATTTGCAGGTGTCCCTGCACCCATTGGATGCCTGTAGACTTTATGTACAGGCCCCCATACACCCATTGGATGCCCATAAACATTATTTGCAAACCACATGCACCTATTGGATGTCCATAGACATTAAATGCAAGCCCCATCGCACCCACTATGTACATAGATATTATATTCCATCTTAAATGTGCCCATTGGATCCCCATAGACAATATGTGCAGTCCACATATACCCATTGGATGCCCTTAGACATTATATGCAGGTACCCATGCACCCGTTGGATGCCCATAAACATGATTTGCAAGCCCCAATACAACCATTGGATGCCCATAGACATTATATGCAGGTGCCCATGCACCCATTGGATGCCCATAAACATGATTTGCAAACCCCCATACACCCATTGGATGACTATATACAATATATCCAAGACCAAGAGCTGAGCAGGTAGAATTGCTTGTATGCCCCCCACCAATATATACCCCAATCATACATACCCCACCCATTATCAACCCCCACTCATACATACCCCAGCCATCCTCACCCCCCACCAATATATACCCCAATCTTACATACCCCACCCATTATCAAACCCCATTCATACATACAACACCCATCCTCGCCCCCCCATTAATACATACCGCAGTCATATGCACCTGACTCCTCCTCGCCCCCCACCAATATATACCCCAGTTATACATACCCAACCCATTATCAACCCCCACTAATACATAACCCACCCACTCTCATCCCCCACCAATATATATCCCAATCATACATACCCCACCCATTATTAACCCCCACTCATACATACCCCACCCATCTTCGTCCCCCACCAACATACACCCCACCTTATCCATCTACTTCACCCCATCCCTTTCCCTCCACACTCTTCCTAGATCCAATCACACACAAGGCTGACAAATTCTTCTGTAAAATAAATTATCTCCACCTTTAACCTGTGCCATTCCCCGCCTGATTGGGCAGCACTGACCTTCCCACTGTCAGTCTAATCAGAAATTTCAGCCGGTGTACAGAGGAAGATGGATGGAGGATAGCAGGTTACATTACACTGTACTGGGCACTAGTGAATGTAGCCATTCCTCATGTCATGACCAGTAAATATTTCATGTCTATATGAGCGCAGAGTTCCCCCTTAGTATATGTACCCCCCTGTGACTCCGGGAGTTGTTGCATTGTGTTGATGGCTAGTTTTGTGTTACAATATTATACAGGTAGACAATATTGCAGGTAGTACAATATTGCAGGTAGTGACTGCGCACATTCCATGTCACATCTGGGCTCTATTTATAACGCTCAGTGAAATAACCGTTTTTTGTTCATATTTGACATTTTTTGATCTTATAAAAATTATTTGTTTTCCTGCAGAGAAAAATCTGATGGTGAAGAATTCCGAATCACCAAAAATGTGTATGAGCAAAATAATTCCAAAATCCGCTTTATAAATAT
>NW_027317442.1:0-1531 GCF_032062135.1 Pyxicephalus adspersus | reverse complement strand
GGGGGGATGCAGCAGGATTGAGTCTGGCACAGAGGGGTGTAATACCCCCTCCCCCCCGTACTGAGGATTTTAACAGCTGGATCATCAGATGCCATGTTTGGCCGGCCGCCATGCTTCGCCCTCCTGGGGGTTGGCAGATTGGAATTGACAATGATTAAAGGGAATTTCTACATTTTTATTCTTCTACCTTGCTTGTCAGAATTAATTGACATCGTTATCAGGTCTGGGGAGGGAAGAGTGAATCCAAGAGGGAATTAACATTCACTATTTATTGATGGGAATGGGAGAGGAAAGGGGGGGGGGGGAGGTTAAATGAAATGGGGTCCTGGGCAAATATAAATTGGGCCCCTGAATCCTCAGCATCCCAGCTCCCCGCACCCCCAGCCATGCTGTCTATTGGGGCCCTGGAGTGAGTGGGGGCCCAGGCTATTGCCCAACGTACAGGCAATTCCAAAGTTCAGTGAACACAATTTGATAATTTATACAAAACTCTGGTATTAATATTATTATTATTACTATTATTATTATTATTATTATTGTGGGCTGCACATCATTCCTGGTTCCTGATGGAGATTTTTACCTCTTATACCACCCAGTTTTAGAGAAAGTTTTAGACCAATTAATAGCATGTGATTCAGTATATGAAGTCTGGGTAGCCCATCGCTGTTTCTGTAAATGTATTGCCATCTATTAGCCATTGAATATCCCGCACAGGCTCTGCCTCTCATAAGAAAATGGAAGAAATGTTTAATTTTCTGATTTAAAGTTTAAATCATGTGTGATTGTTGGGTGCTACATGTGGCTGTCAAACTCAAGTAAACCACTAGGCGGTGCTGAAGTGCACAGATTTACAGCCAATGACTCCAATGATCCAATATTTTAAATTGTTTGGCTATTTTAATTGGATGACTTATATTATCATCGCTTTTATAACTGGGCAACAAATTCAAACAGCAACACTACAAATAGCAGGCAGATGTAAAATCCGTCGCCTTGCAGGGGATACATATTAGGATGGAAAAAAGTATCACTGTAACGCCCCTCCTAGGGGTACATGTGGCAGGGTGACAACCCAGAAGTGCAGTTGGAGTACAGTTGTCACCCTGTAACAAGAAATGTGTAAACAAAGACCTACACGGCTGACGACCTGTAAATATAAAGTTTTTTTTTAGAATGATATTAACCTATTAAAACCTTTTCTAATGGTGCAAATTCGACCGTCTATGTAATTGTGAGAGTCAGACGGGACAAGTGAGCAGCACAGACATCACAATGGTCCCATAATGACACATGTGTGCTGACAGTCCTAATTTTATGCATTGGCGATCAGCAAATTTTACCGACTGTGATAATTATCATCTCTGGATTCAGACCGGTGGCAATATTAGTGCACAGCCGAGCGCAGTGTCGGCACAGAGCCCGGGGGATTCATCATTCCTCTGGGGACATGCACAAATAGAAATCTCCCCTCGCTCTGGGCACCAGGCTTCTGTATCCAGTCGGTGGGATTCCGGTTATATTTAGCAGAGCT
>NW_027317441.1:14090-14616 GCF_032062135.1 Pyxicephalus adspersus | reverse complement strand
TCACTTTGAACATTGAGGTCGTCAAGAATATGTTTGTACCCTGCTGACCCTAGTTTTGATAATTTTGTATTATCTCGTTTTTTTATTTTTTTTTTTTGTTTTGTTGAAATACATGCACCTATTTTTGTGAAAATTCAATAAAAATATTGAAATATAAAAATGACAATATTTATGTATTAAACATGTTTAAAAAACAACAAAAAACAAAACCACCATCAGGTGTATATATCCAGATAAAATGGACTAGAGTAGAGTCCCCCATTTTTTTACCAAGATCTGATGGTAACCTTACATCTATTCATCTCTGGATAGTGCATCAGCTGAACAAAACCTGGCAGTGACACAAGGGCATGTTGAACTAAAATTCCACAGAACCAGCAACTTACATCTAAAGAGGAGGCTGAACTATTATTTGGAGCTCATAACATTACTAGGAACGAAAAGAGAGATGTAGGCTCTGGTGTAGCCTTAAAGCATAGGCTGAATAGGGATTTTGATTGGAATTTTAGCCATCAATTTCTTCAGG
>NW_027317441.1:0-9941 GCF_032062135.1 Pyxicephalus adspersus | reverse complement strand
ATTTATATTAGGATGCATCATGGTCTCTCCCTTGACATCCACAAGTCAAAGGGCCTAATTTATAAAGCTCTCCAAGGCTGGAGAAGATAAACTTTCGTCAGTGAAGCCGGGTGATCCAGCAAACCTGGTATCCTCTCCAGCCTTGGAGAGCATTCATAAATCAGGCCCAATCAGGGCACCTATTGACATTGGGCTTTATTGAAGGGAGAGGAAAGCGAGGCAGGGCTGGCATGGAGGTTTGCTGATGGAGAATGAGAGCAGCAACAGCAGCAAGATGGGGAAATGAAGAGAAGTTGTGCAGTGAATGACTTGTAGAAACTGACTGGTAGGACTGAGTGTGTGAATACCAAGGGACAGACAGGAGAACACTGTCTAAAAGTCAATGAGAACAGTGTCCAGTGTTTTCACTGTCTCCTGGCAATTAAGAGGTTGGACTGTGATCCTACTCCCTAACGAGCAGCAGCCAACGAATCGATCTGCTGTTTCCATTGACAACACACCTCCTGGAAGCTCTTCTTTATATTAGTCATGAGCTTTTTAATAATTGGCTTAATCCTTACATTGTACACAGAAAATTAGTTTTTAATTCAACGAATTACTGAATAATCATAAAGGTTAATATTATGTCTGAAGTCTTTATGTATACTGATATGATTATCATCATAGTTTGGGGTCTCCTTATACCCTAAGGAAGCCCTTAGGGGCACAACTCGTCGGGATGGGACCCACTCTGTGACCCTTTGCTCCCACACAAGTTTGTCAACCCAATTAACTACCAAGTACCATGTGAACAAATTGAATGTTTCACACTTTTTTGTACTATTTTAAACATTATTTTGTGTTTTCTAATAAAGTTACTATTGTTTTTGTATGACTTACATATCTGTGCCTTAAAAAGCCTGCTTTCTCTCCTCCATTCCTTAATATTCCTTACCTTAATAATCATTAGTCGTGAGCATTAAAGTGATCTAAATATTTGTAGTAAAATGCTTGGACCTACCAATGCCTTTGGTAAACTTTCTTATTCATGAGAAACCTTGCACATAGGTTTAGTTGGCATATTCCCCTTTTATGTTTCTTTTTTCCCCTTTGCTCAGTCTTTTCGTTTATATACATCTGTTGCAATATCTGCCTTATTCTGTTGTTTTATTGTTCCCAGTTTTAATTCATCCTGATTTCATCAAAAGGTATTATCTATTCTTGCTCATCCAATTCCATCTGCTATCCAGTGGGTTGACCTCACTTGTATTTATTATTATTACTGTTATATATATTTTCAAATTGGCTGTTTTAAAACGATTAAACTCTTCTCTTTGCTAAAGGGAAATCTAATTAGGTTATTTTGCAAAAATTGCTGTATTTCAGTATATTTCTATATTATATAATGGTTTATGTACTATATATATGATACCATCCATATCATTGCTTTAGTATTACAGGAAAAGTATTTATGATTTTATCAAATCCATTTTTCAAACTTGCGTTGTTATGTGTTTTTATATGTAGCAAGTAATTTATGATGGTGTTATATTTATATGAATGTAATCAGTTTCACTACATCAGAGCTACATTTTAAATTCACCCTTTACACCCGCAGTTCATGTGTTCCATTGCTGTTCTATCCATGTCATCAACCTTTATTTTGTATACTATACAATATTATAAGGTTATATCAATCTGCTTAGCTAATGTAAATATTTTCAATTGTTACCTAGAGCTGACACATTACTGAAACTGATACATCGATCCGTTCCCATCAGTCCTTGTCCATATAATGATTTCACAATGGACTGTCCATTATGTGATTATAAAAAAAACAGCAAAGGAAGTACTACAAGAAGATTTTCAGGCATCTAGTTGAGCAGTGCCTATGGAATGCCTACGTTCTGTACAAAAAAAATCAGAGGCCTGTGAATCATTCAGACTTCATTTTGCAAGTTTCCGAATCCATAGTCAAGAACCACCAAACACCGTGGTCAACCCAGAACGCCTGGCCGGTCGTCACTTTGTTGAATACATCCCACCAACCCCGAAAAAGGCGGCACCTACAAGGATGTGCGTGGTTTGCTGCTCTAAGACCGATGACAGAGGAAGGAAGAAACGCAAGGAAACCAGGTTATACTGTCCTGACTGTGATGTTGGACTTTGTGCAGCACCCTGCTTCAAAATCTACCACACCCGGGATGTCTACTAAAAATGAAAATTTTTTTTTTCTAAAATCTGCATTTAATTTATCTTATTATTTATCAATAATATTGCACCCTTGTTTGGAAAATTTCAGTTAGACATTTTAGATAAAAAAAATTTTTTTTGATAAATTACACTGTTGTGGTCTATTATTTTATTATTTTTTATAATAATGATTTATAATTATGTATTATAATATAATTTATTATTTTAATATAATAAATAAATATAATTATATTATATCCGGGAGTTAATCCTAGGAATTACAGGCCCACAATATAAACAAAAATTTCTATGCAAAAAAAATAGGATCACTTTTTGCATCAAAAAACTGACAGAATTAGAACGCTAGGGGGTTCATACCCTTTACTCATTGCCAAATGTATGTAAAAAGTTGCCAGGTTGTAAAGATAAGAAAACTAGGAGAAGTGCATAGTCAAATGTAAATATAGATACCCACACAGTAAAAAATACTTTATTTAATACAAACATGTGAAATATTTCTTATTCAGGACCCCAGAAGTACATTAATTGTCAATCACACTGTCTAGTGATAGAAATTCACGTCATTACCTGCCATCTCTAAATGACTAATCAACTGTGTCTTGCCAACTGATACATTTAATAAAACCTTTTTTTTCTGACTCATGTATCCTTTCAAATAGTAACAATATTGTTTAATACAAATATAATCAGAATCTCTTATTGTATCAGTTAGAATGATAATGCATGCTTCTGGATGTTTTAAAAAATATTAAGTACTTCTCAAGTGAATTAAGATTTGAGTAAAGATTAAGATTACTCTGAGTTGAGTAATATTAGAATAAATGGCTTTTTATTGATGCAATTTACTGTTGCTAACCAAAACAAACAACTGCAGTCAGATTTGTACTTAACTCACTATACATCTCAGAAATACACAGAAGTGCACAGATATACAGTGGTAATTTGTTTACTCTTTAGGGGTCCTGTTAAATAAATTAATGAGTTTATATAAATTAATAAATAATTGATGAATTACAAAGACACCGCAAGAGCATAATATAATTTTGCATTTTGGCTATCATCTATACTTTAAATTCAATTGTTTTTAAATATTTTGTAATACGTGTGCTTAAAACAATAAATACAATTAGAAACTTAGTAATAAAAATACATGCAAAGCAAATACGTGTTTTTAATTAATGCTTTCTGTTACATTTCTGTACTAGTGTATTTTACAACACCCTCTCTTAACCAAACCATTAAAAAATATTGATTTAATGGCACCTTCATTTATTAAGTCATAAATTTGTCCTGACCGCGACTACATCTATGTCATGAACATATTTGCATAATCTATTTATTTACTGCAGTGTTATCAGTAGATGTATTGAATAATTAACATAATTTATTTGTTGATTTACTAATTACCATTAAGAAATTTTCAAGAGGATGTTTACATTGCCATATGTTTTAATGTTATCAAAGTGTTTGGCAAGGTAAATATAGGCTGCGAGCATAAAACTTGACCTTCTGTATAGGCTCAGTCCCTTAAACTTGAATTTCATTCCTTCTGGGGAGTTTAGTAAAAATTATTTGTATAAATATTCAGTTGTTAAAATTCAAGATGCACATCTTTTTTAAAGCCACCCCCATTTAAAAAATTATACTTACAGCATTTTCAAAAAAAAAAAAAAGAGATTGGGAGAAAGCGTATACTTACCTGTTACCTTCAGCATCCCGCAAGGGTGATATCACTAGCCCGAGAAAGTCAAATTTTGCAAGAAGATGCTCCTAAGCTTCTCCTATGATCCTCAGTACCGTATCAAGAAGCTCATGATATCCCCCATGCCTAGAGGCACCTGGAACCTCACCCCAGTGTTTTGTCTATCTATCTTATTATTAAATTGTATAATCATTCAAGTCTTTGTATTATCTCTCTTTGTACACTTCAAATTGAATCCCATCAATATTTGCATAAACTGTCACAAATTATATCCGTGACATAACAGACCCTAAGGAGTCTCTATCCTGCTACTGCAACCAGACCTCTACCACCCCATGGGTCATCGGATGCCTAACCAACCTAACGTGTCGGGTATTTAGATGTTTTTCTTTTAACATAACTGGGGATTACCTTGTCAAGCTATAGGGTCAGATATCCCATGATGGGACAGACACAAATTGCATTCTGTATTGCTTGTATATCACTAATGTTACAAAATACATTCTGACTCCTTGTCCCAAGGATAATATATTTTGATTTGCCACAGACAAGCCCCTGCTCTGCTCTTTTCTTTTGGTTTTTGGTGTCAGTGAATGTAGCTGTAAATACAACAAACCATACAAATATACACAAAAAACATAAGGTAAACCCCTTCATATGCATCACTTATTCTTTATAAAACATCCCTTGGATTGTGTAAGGTGATACGCAGTATAGTTATAAAACTGTTCCATCCCCATGAAGCTCTAGCAGTTACATTTGCACAATGCCTCCCCTGATCTTAAGAGAACAGACCTAGACAATAGTGGCTGGGGAAAGGAAGGATTACAATATTTGCCAGTACACAACAGAAGTTAGGGGGGATGGCAGCATACTCTACTAGGAAAACAACTCTTTTAGTATTAGGCTCTTTCAGCCTGGGAATACCATATTAAAGTGCATAGGCAGCAAAGCAATGTGCCCTAGTGCTTCTGGCACCTGAGGCCATGGCCTAAGTGGCCCAACCTAAAATCTAGCCATGGTGGTATGATTGATAGGAGGTTGATATTAATACCATTACTTTTATTAATAAACTTTTTCTTATAAAGTGCCAACATATCACACAGCCCCGTACAATAGGGCTGCAAATGAAAGACAGATACTAACTATGATACAGGATGAGGAGAAGACCCTGCCCAAATAGCTTTCAATCTAAAAGATTGATCTTTTGACATTGCGAAAAAAAAGTAATGGTGTATATGCTTATATATATATGTATGTGAATATTAATATTAGTAATAATATCAAACAGTATATACATAGCACCAACATATTATTCAGTGCTGTACATTAAATAGGGGTTGCAAATGACAGACAAACAATGACACAGGAGGAGGAGAGGACCCTGCCAAAGGAACTTACAATCTATAAGGTGGGGGATGTAGCATACAATAGGATTACTGGGACATGCCATTACCCTAAACAAGAATTACAATACACAAAATGACTCTTTTAATTGCAATACATACCCAGGAAACCACACACTGGCACACAGTTCAATGCCACGACATAACAAAACAAAAAATTACACCTACAAAGAGACACCTTAAAAATTAGCTGAAGATCGCCAATATTATTCTGAAATATGGTGCTCTAGTACAAATTATTATTCAAAGACCCAGAATAAACCCAGGTGTTCTGGAATAGGGAAATCCAAATATACATTCTAAAAGCCCCTATACCACCACACTACAAAAAAAGTAAAGAAAATTTGCATATGTGAAGATAAAAAAAGCACTATTTTGGTCTCATTATTATTATTATTATTAATATAATATTATTATTATTATTAATATTATTTGCTTAACACTAGTCATTTAGCAAAAAAAAGATAATGTGACAGTTCATACCAAGGAACCAAGATTTCAGAAATAAATTGTTAGGGGAAAAAAGTAACACTTTTTCCATCAGATGACAGCAGTATTTTATACACAGCATGAGTGTTAGCTTTAATGTTACAACCCTTTGGATATAATTTAATAATATAATAGATTTTGTTCTCATTTGTTGCAGAATGGCAGGAACAAAGCAATAAATATCATGTGGGTCACCTCTACACCAGATGAAACATGAAATACATGTTTGTTTGGATGTTCTCAGACCTAGACATTTATTGAGAAAACACAGGGCAGACTCCAGTTAAATGATTAATGTAATTTGAATGTTGGAGCAGGACAGGGGTTATCACTAATACTGATACACTTTTCTTTGGATATTATATTTATTTTTGATTTTATAGCATTTCAATACAAAGGTAACTACATGCTTATATTTATTTCAAGCTTTACTATTAACATTATTATAAATTATCAGGACAGCAAAATAAAATGTTCATATTATTTATTATTCAATTTATTTTATTATTCTGGTATTCGGTGGGGAATATTCCAGTAAAATTGGAACTATACCAGAAAAATACATTGACATTTCAAAGGACTGGTAAGAAAAAAAGCTTAACTCTAGACAAACAGGTATATATTTGATACATATATATTTTTACGTCCTGTTTTACACAACACTTTTGCACATCACAGCCAGGTGGATGACGCCATTGTCTTAGCATATGATACCTGATACGTAATGCTATATGACATAAAGTTAGAAAATATAGAAATGATAATGATAGTGTCACCTCCCTCCCCAACCTGATAACCAATGAAGTAGCAGTAGGAGACTGATAAAGCCTTTTCAGTACATTTGCACACATGTTGCAGTACACAGGGTTACAGTTGTTTTTTACTAAGTCAAATTATTATACTTAAATTGGTCCTTGTAAAATTACAATTTTTAGGTTATAAAAAATCTATAATGTATAATGATATATAATATATAATATTAATAAATATTGTAAAATGTAAATGAGGTAAAAAGTGTTTAAATCTGTGTCTGATATAAATGACTAGAGTTAAGTGAGATAACTTAAAAAATGATTATGGGTTTTTCCTATTCAAGATTATAACACTGTAAAACAGCAATTTGGTAAAAAAGAAATAGAATACTGGCAAGATAAATGTGCAATTTAGAGGTGAAAAAGTAACACTTAGGAATAGGTATTTTAAGTAGCATGATATTTGTATATTTAAACTTCTGCCATCAAGATCTTTGTTGCATTTTGAAAACTGATGAGCTATGTATTGCCAAGCTTACTTACAATATTCCCAAAAAGATAACTATATATACATATATATAACTAGAATAATCCTCACGTCTGTAGAATGGTAACACCATGCCTGCTTCTCATTTCTCCATTGGCCTCTCATAATGGTTGTCTGTTCTGCTAATAGGAACTGAAGAATTCTGTTTTCCACTGCAATTCTTGTTCACTGACTATATTAGCAGAAGGTAGCCATGGGACCAGAAGGTGAGGTGAACAGTTTGTTTCATTATTCTCTATATTATTCAGCTTGCATCACAATTTTAATGGCTCTCACTCTAATGCAGGTAATCAAGAAGGCTTTGCAAGGAACAGTGATGATGGGTAATCATGAAGTGCAGAGTATAGTAAATCACAGCATTAAATCTCAAATAATCTGTTAAACAATCTACAGCAAACTAAAATATGATACATATATATATGGCAAGGGTTATTTGACATTGAGCTTTCTAATTGCTTTTTGAACTTGTTTAAACTGAGTTATTATGATCTCAGACCCATGGGCATTTGGTAGATGTGTGTTAAATACATTTTGTGGATATTAGATTATTGATTTCTTGGAGCTTATAGTCAAGGTATTGTTTAACAAAGATAAAAATGATTTCATGCTGAAATGTATATCACAGGATGCCCTATTTAGAAATCAGCAGCATGTCCATTAAAAGGCCCCGTTCATTTATACAGCACATTGATGTGCTCACCTCCAAAAACATGCAATTCATTTAATTAAATACCTGAAAGATTGTGGACATTGGTTAGCAGTATTGTTGTATCCCTGTACTCATTATTCTGGCTAAAAGGAATGAAATCTAGGGGCCCCTTTTTTAAATAGGTGCTTACAGATTGGATTTTTAAGCCTCCACAAACCTCAGCATTATTTTTTAGTAATAGGATATAGGGAAAGCCCCTGATACAAATATATGAGGGAAGGCATGATACTTGGTATGAAGCAATAGAAAGGGGGCACATACTCACTGTCCCTCCCCATAATTTTTCTGGACACCCAGGCTCTATGCCCATAGAACAGTTTGGTTAAAATATTAGGAGAGAGGATTACAGTTTTATTATTTAAAAAAGTAAATTACCATATATCTGTCCTCTCACCTGGAGGGATGGAAACAGGGATGCTTTAACCCCCCTAGCGTTAATCCCGAGTGTGACTCGGGGTGGGAAAAAAAGCAAAAGCGGTAACCCCGAGTCACACTCGGGGTAACTTTGGGGGTCCCCCTTACCTTATCCCTGTGCTCCAGCGGCGCTCGCACGATCCCGCTGTGATGGCGGGGCGCTTCTCCGTCAGGGGGACATGGCTGGTCGGGAAATTTAAAAGCAGATTACAGAGTAACCCCTCTGCACGCATCTGCAGTTAGATGCGATGCACCATGCAGGATGTCTGCATGGTGCATCTCATCTAACTGCAGATGCGATCACCAATAGTAAATCCAGGGGGTGATACCAGCGGAGATTTCCCGCTGGCAGCACCCCCAGAATCTACTGCAGCTGATCTCCGGGTGATGCGAGCAGGGGAGTGAGCGGGGTAGGGACATCCCCACCGCATCACCCGGAGATGAGCCTCCGAGAGATGCGAGCAGGAGAGTGAGCAGGCGGGGACATCCCCACCGCATCACCCAGCAAGTTGTAACATCTTCCGGGGGATGCGGTGGAGTGCTGGATTCTGGGGGCGGGAAATTTAAAAGCAGATTACTAAGTAATCATTGCCCAGTGCCCTGATTTACATTTTGCCCACTATTATCCCTGACCTTGATCTGACCTTTTGATCACTTATAAATCACTTCCTAAATGTATCATTTCATCACTTTGTCTTTGACCTTGATTGTTCCTGACTGTTTGCTGGAGACCACATGGCATCCAAACGACATCTTGCCAGCGCAAGCGCTGTTTTGGAGGAATTTGAAAGCAGCGATAGCGATTTGGAGTTCCTTGTGGAATCGAGCGAGTCCTAAATATCATTTTAAAAAATTAAAAACAAAAGCTGAATAATGACAACTTGACTTTTTTAAACCATAAAATTACATGTACTGATGATTTTCATCACTGTTGATTTTATAAATGATAAGAAACTCACTACAGGAAAGCTTGTCAAACTTGTATTTTATAAACTAGTTTTAAATTTTTTAAATTTCCAAGTTTTTTATTGCCATGAATGGTAAATAAATATTTGTGATATGTCAAGTTGACAAAAAATAAACTCAAATTATTGTGAGATCATATCTGTACTCCCTTTGTAAGGGTGAGCACATGAACTTTCACAAAAATGGTTTTGTTTGGAAAGTTATTGTTCTGCAACTAATTATCCAGAAACTTTCAATTCAACCAACAGTGTTTTCCCAGGTGTCACCTCAAACCATACTGAGCCTGTGCAACCACCCCAGCAAATAAGAATTCAGCTCTTCCCTCCATATAGAAACTACAATTTCTTATACATTTGGATTCTTGCTTTTGATGGGAGTAAAGAGGTAAAGGAGAAGATGGAATTTTGCTTTTGGAGCTGTTGTCATCCTTGTTAGTAGCTGAAAGTAGCTGTTAGTAGCTGAAAGGCCCTGGTCAGCACCAGTCCCCACCAGACACCAATCCACCAATCTAACACCTTTAGTAAGCCCCCTCTCACCCTCGAGAGACTGGTTGCATCTCCCAGCACTCGGTTGCCACCAGGACAGCAATCCAGGAGCCCTAGGATATTAGATGATCCAGCCAAAGTCAAACCGCGTAATCAGTCCATCAAGCAAGGTACAAGGTAGTAGGCACAGGCAAAGTCAGGGTCACAGGCAGAGGTTGGTCCAGGCTGAGTTCAAATGTCAGGAAAAGGTCAGCAACAGAAAATACAATAAACTCACA
>NW_027317440.1:0-14622 GCF_032062135.1 Pyxicephalus adspersus | reverse complement strand
CTAGATTGTATGTATGTCTGCCACTTACTAATGCTTCACTAAAACCGGATAAACAGAGTTTACATCTAGGAGCACAATTATTGGTTTTACAATGGCTTAAACAGGAGTGGGGTGACAACTGGAAGTGGGGTGGCAACTGGAAGCCATTTTTCATTACAAATACAAAAAAAGATCTAGCAGGATTTCATGTAGCTTCCAGTCATTAATCATGCATCAAATGATTGTTCTTTGTAGGTTATTGGCTAGCATGACTAGAAATAGACATGAGTTGTTTAGTTGGCCATAGATGTACTGACATCTATGACAGTAGTTCTAGTTCTATCAAGTATCATTAGGAGTGTATGACTAGCTTCATGTCTAGGCAGCTTTTAACAGAAGACAAAGGTTAAATGTCATTTAGACAAATTTGTCCCTTGTGAAAACCCACAACCTTCATTGACACCAAACCTTCATTGCACATTTCACCTTTCTTTTTTGTTTTGCTTTGTGTAAACAGCAAAACAGTCATAACTTGATGAGATAACATATTTTACATTCTTTAGCACTGTGCAATTTAAGAACTAGTTGCATATATATATTGTCAGTTCAAGGGTTGGCCATGGATCCAACCACAGTCTCAGCAGTACTGGAGTGGCCACAACCCACCGACCTCAAGGCTCTTCAGCGTTTCCTGGGCTTAGCAAATTTTTACAGGAAGTTCATCCATAACCTCTCCAACAAAACAAAGTTGCTCAAAGAGTTTGGAAACATGGGAGAAGAGAGATGGGACAGTAGCTAGAAGATAAGAAGGGTTTTACTGAGGGTTTTTACAGGATAGGGAGAATATTGACATGTTTTAACATGACGAGGTAGATACCGGTAGAGAGGAAAAGGTTGAATAGTTGGGTTGGGGGGGCCAGCGTGGAGGAGTGGGCATTGAGAAAATCAGAGGCAATTGGGTCAAGCGGACAGGTAGTAGATGGAGATGATGAGAGGAGACTTCATCCACAGTAATAGGGCTGAGGGAGGCCAGTGATGATTTCATATGGATGGACAAGATGGATTTGGTATTAATTGATTTGTGTCCTTTTTCTAATGATCACAAGATCAAAAATGCTAAACTACATACCACTATGACATTAGTGTTGGGAAGGGTCTTGCATAGAGTTGTGTCAAAATCAAAATTGAATTTTCTAGTGCTTGTATGTTTAAGCTAACAGCAGGGAGGAATAATAATTAGAATAGAGGTTACAGGCAGATTCTTCCCAGCATAGTTTCACTCTTATCAAGTTCGACTTTAGTCTCTATGATAAATAGAATGTCCGCTGATTTCACTTTCATTTTCCTATTCCTAAAAATGATATAATCTTTATTACCTTGTGACCGTTAAGAAAATGAGCTTAGTGGTTGCTTGTTTTGCTATTCATAGGTCATGCCATCATTACTTTCCGTAAAAATTATCATAATCATTTATGTATAATCAGCTTGTACCAGTCTGTACCACCCTTTCATATTTTCAGGGATTTCACTAAAATGTGTACCTCATATGTTTCCAGTATTGTCAATTTCAGTTTAAAATCCTTTTTTCCTATACATTCTAAAATGACCTACATGATTTACAATTCTATCCTCATCCTTCTCATTTCCTACTTTTTTGTCATATACTGTCCACAGTAAAATTTCTACTTTTACTTAGCCCTACTTACCAGTACAATACATCATTGCTACTATGCCCTGGAGAAAGTTTAAATCAAGGATGCCCAACCTTCGGCCCTCGAAACTGCCAGATCCGGCCCCCTCCTGATTCTCTTTCTGCTCGTTATCTTTCAGAGGATGGGGCGCACACATCTCTTATATTTCTCTATGAGATCATGCTACCAGGAGACGGGGATTCATGAGCATGCTCAGTGTTAGCTCCCTGAAAGAGGGAATGTTCTAGCAGAAAATCCCCTATGTGGTTCTTTATCAAACTCACTAGACCTTTCCAATTATGGACGTTAAACTATCCTGTCTGTATTTATGTGGTAATGACTTTGCTCTCTTTTTGAAGATAGGAACCACATTGGCTGTAGGCCAATCCATCGGTACAATGCCATTGACTAAAGAGTCTCTATAAATTTGAAATCATGGATTTAAAATGACCGGGCTCAGATCTTTGAGGAAACGTGGATGTAATCCAGGATCAGGTCCTTGTGCTTTGTCAACCCCAAGTTTTGCCCAACTGTTTCTCAATCATATCAATTTTGAGCCACTGTGACTCATTTAAGGCAGTGACATTGCTATCATATATTTGGACTTGGGCGCTGCCATTTTCCTTAGTGTACACAAAGCTAAAAAAGTGGTTAGTAAATCTGCCTTTTTTTATCCCAAGGTACCAACCCAGTGACATCCTTTCAGGAGCCTACATCCTCAGATCTGATCTTTTTGCTATTAATATATTTAAACATTTGTGGGGGTTTGTCTTACTTTTCTTTGTAATCTGTCTTTCATTTTAAAGTTTTGCACATTTTATCTCCCTTTTACTTCTTTTGTTATATTCTTTAAAGTCTTCAAATGATCAAGGTTATCCTTCATTTGTATATTTTTGAAATGCCCTTTTCTTGTTCCTTATGGCTTTTTTAACATCAGCTGTGAGCAACATAGGTTTTAATTTTAGCTTTCTAAACTTATTACCCATTGGAATATATTTTTTTACTTTTGTAGAACAGACTTGAAACATTCCCATTTCAGTTCTTTGAGGACAATATTGTCTCCCAGTCCAAGTCACAGAGAGCCGCCCTTAATAATGGAAAATTTGCTCTCTTAAAATTAAATGTTTTTATCTTTCCTGTTTTTGCTTCCTGTTTACAGCTAACATTAAATGAAATCATATTATGATAGTCAATCATAAAACATGGTGCACACACGTATAATATTCTGCTCCTTCTGTCTTTGAGGGCTGAGATGGAGTGAACCACAAGGCCATGCTGTGAATGCTGCAAAAGATGGAAGTTCCCATTGTATTTGCTTGATTTGCATTACCAACACATCCAATCATTCCACATCTAACAAACTGACCTGGTGTTAATATTACTTCAGATTGTATGCAATTTCCAAGTTTTCAGCATTATCTAATGATCAATTGGGAAGTTTTCATGTTTACTGGTTTATATGAGTTTTGTGTAATAATAATTGATGTTCCATATGTACTTATGGTTATCAGAAACAGAAAGGAAATAAATAAAAAACATCTCATGAAGGGGTTGGTAATGGAATAACACATATTTGATTTGTGGATATTTAAGGATAAGTAAATTTTTGGTTTGGTAAAGCAAGTCCTTCAGACCTTGTTAAATTCAAACTTTTGTTTCCTCAAAAAGCATGGGGAACAGTGCACTGCCACAAGGAGCATGGTACGAATGCATGTCTTTTAAATATATTATAACAAAGACTGCTGTGAAATGAGAAGATCTTCAAAGTCCTAAATAACATGCCTTGTACGTAGTGTTGTTTTTAACAATTATTATTATTACTATCCAGTATGTATATAGCGCTGACATATAAGTCATAGTCATATCACTAGCTGTCCCTCAAAGCAGCTCACAATCTAATGTCCCTACCTGAATCATATGTCTGTAATACAATCTAAGGTCAACTTTAGGGGGAAGCCAATTACCTAACTGCATGTTTTTGGCAGGAATGTGGGAGGAAACTTGAGTACCTGGAGGAAACCCATGCAAACACAGAGAGACCCAAAAAACTGCATGCAGACAGTGTCCTGGTCGAGTTCGAACCTGGGACCTAGCCCCAAAGGTGCAAAACTTCTGAGCCATTGTGGTGCCCTTCTTAAATTTAAACCAGACACCTCTCCTGGTAACACTGTTTCCCCTTTGGCAAACCTTTTCCTCCATTAAAAGCTTTCTGGTACCAATGTTGAGGGCTTCCTCTCCACATCTGGTTCCCCAAGAAGAATATATAGGTGTGTTGGGGTATCTGCTCCTTCTATGCATACAATTCTTTTTTTAATGTATCTTTCAGTGCCGCAAAGCCCTGGAACCCAAGTGAGGGTGAGGACATACAGAAATTTATTTCCGAAGCCTTCAAAATCACAGGTTTTTCATTTATCCAATATAACACTTCTTCATTTATGCAGAAATATTCTGTAAATGGGGTCATTTTAATGGTAATAGAAATGGTCCCTTAATTTCAGAGTAGTTTACTTGTTCCATTCTGCCAATTGGTCTTTCACTATGATGACCTTCCTGGCCTGGAGGAGCATGAAGAAAACAGTATAGCTCTGAATGGGTGACTTTTATTTGGTCCTTTTAATAACTTTACAAGTTTACATGAATTCAGTAATTTCAGATTTACATGACTGTGTTCAGTTGGCATCTCAGTCCAGGAAGTAGATATTGAAGCTAGATGATGTTGGAAGAAATATCTATTGTACTGGGTCATCCTGCCAACTTGGAATACATCTGGTCCAAATCAATTTATTGCCCGCCTTTTCTGCCTGTAGTGTGTGGAATACTCTTACAGCATATATGGGCAATTCTTTCAACTTTTTTTTAACCGAATAGGAATTCATCCAATTGTTGTCATCACCAAATGCGCCAGTGAGAACTACAATAACCTTAGGAAAAATTTTGGAGAACTCGGAGCCACAAAACGCCTTTGCTTGGAAAATTACACCGAGAATGATTACACTCGTACTGAGGAAAAAGATGGGAAATTTCTGGAGTTTCTCCATGTTTGCATTCAAGAGGCTGAGCGGGGAATCAAAATAAGACAAAACCAAGATAATCAGACCAGATTTGTCATTGAGGCTGTCAAACAGATTCAAATGGGGACTGACCTGATGAGAAAAGAACTGAAAACACAGCCAGCTGCCTCCAAAAATCGGTGCAGTCCGTCCTAAAAATGCCTGAAAAAAAGGCCAGTATTGTTTATAAACACACGTGGTTTCAACTAAATATTTGTTTATGTAATATGTGTTTATAAGCAATACTATATTGTAAATACTGGTGTTCATATTTTAACCAGTGGCAAAACACTTCGGGTATAAGGAGCACTTATTGATTATATGTGGTCATTGATCATATGCATACACGGAGACAAGTTTTTATGCATTATTATTAATATTAGAAAATCTCTGTATTAGTTCTACATTATTCAATATTATTAATATTTTCTTGTTTTTTTTCCCCTTTGTACATTTGTTCACACAAAAGTTTTACTTTGGTTTTGGATAGAGTAAGGAAGGTTTGGAGGTACTACTGTGATTTTACTGTTATCTGGAGTAAAGTTGGGGAGATTTCAATACACTACACATTAAACCCAAAATAAAGCCTGAATAGCAGTAAAAACTCAGCTAGTGTTATTCCCATTACTACTTTTACTACTACTATTACTACCAATTACTAACCCAAAACATTTTTGAATGAACATACATACATGAACATACATTTCAATGTGCTTGTAAACACATTGCTTTTGTAATTCTGCATTTTCGACCTTGTGACTTTGGTTTGGTTTTCTATTCCAGCAAAAATGCCAAAGTCAGCTCCAAAAAGAAGAAAAAGTATTTGTTTTGGCTGAATATGTACAATTTCCCACAGACACACTTCAATATTTTGCAATGTTCCCAGAAGAGTAAAAGCTCCAAGTAATAGAGTTAAAGCTCCAAAGAGGGAACAACTTGATATAACACTCCTAGGTTTGTAATAGGAAGGCAAGTTGTCCACAAACCTTTGCTCATAGAATGAGTCTCTATAGTTAAAATACAGCAAATTAGTATGAATTACTTAGATACAGTATGTTTTTTTATGCCTGATCCTTTTTACTCATATAATATATACCTTTTGCTGTAAAAGAAAAAAGAGCAAATGAATACATGTAAACAAAGCAAGCTTTATTCTATCATTTACACTGCAATAAACCTCATTGTTGATTGAGTCATGGTTGCTTTATTGTCAAGGCATAAATGGCCACCATGGTGGGCCTCTTTTCAGAAGATGACCTGATGTACTTAGATTTTCTTTTATATAACATGGTATAACAGTCAGATTTTCTCAGTAGAGAGTGGGAATTTTAGCTAGGAGTGCTTTGATTGCTGTCTGCAAGGGTAGACTAACACAGACAGAAAAGGTGCTCACCTGGGACATTTTGGCCAGCTAGGGGTGGATAAAGTTGGGGAGCACCTCCTGTTTTCAGTATTTCTTGCCTATCAAGGTAATGGCAGAACCCTGAAGAGGGAAGTTCTCTAGATCAGTCTGTGGAGTTCTGCTACCAGCCGTATCGGAGCATTACCAGGAAAGAAGGGGTACGGGGTCTGATTTTTTAAAGGTAGACTGTTATGGGGAGATTCTGGATGGATTTCTTTAAAATGATTTGCTATTAGTTAGCAAATGTTTTTAGACCAGGACTGCATCAAGGAGAAGACATAAAATAATTTTAGGGAGTGTATGTCCATCTAGATAGACCTGCTCATGCAACAGAACACAATATTCATATTTCCCTGAGAAAGAGGTATGTGGCAAAACCGAGCATTGACAAGATGTTTGGCAAAACAGGTGAAATCTAGTGAAAGAAAAATTTGGGCTCCAGTGAGATGAACTTTGCTTCTCTTCCATATTGCTCTCAGGGAGCATGTAACAAGATCCACTCAATTTAATGTAATAGGTCGGGTACATCCCATTAGATGGATAAAAGAACATGTCACCATGGTATTTGGAAAGCCTGTGCCAATGTCCTCAAGGGTCAAAAATATTTCTTTGTGACCTGTTCCTCCAGTGATATTTACGGATGTTGAGCCGCAGTACTAGTACTATGATTTCACAGCTATATTATCAACTTTATTACTACTTCCAGTTTGACCACATGAAAGGCGTCTTGATAAGTGGATTATAGCCAAGCAATCAAGGCCTGCAAGTCAAATCTAGTAGACAAGGCTTGTATCAAGACCTCCAAGGATTCCCCAAAACTGTATGTTGAAATACCAGTGGTATATTAGGAGAAGAGAAGCAGTGTCCAATCCATGCCAATAGAAGGCCAAACTAACAAGACTGGAGAGAGATAAGTGACAATGCTGTGGTTTGGGCCCTGTACTTCCATGCAACCTAAAAGAAAGCCAGGAGACACACAGGGTCCAGAGCAGTGTAGAATTGTAGTTATTTTGTCACAGAAAGCAAATGCCACAGCACATGCGGATCCTGCACTGGTGATGTCTGCCTGATCATATTGCCCTGCCATGTCAGCTATTAGAGAAACAGATATCATTGGTGAGCTGTTCTGAATATAGAATGCACACTCACTACTGCAACTGATCATGTCTAAAGATGGATATGTAGGTGCCTGAAAAGTAAGAATAACTAGGAAGCAATGGGAACAGTTTAGAAATACATGCTCACACCGCCATTACCAGGTGCACCCCATTTATTTTTTCACAATACGTGACCAGAAATTATATATCCTCATGTTGTGACTAGCAGGAAGAAATATACCATGCCATCTATTTACAAGCATGTTTTAAGGACTTTGGCACTTTATTCTCCCTCATGCAAATTCTTTTCAGGAATTTTCTCTTGGTTTCCTTCTTAGCAGTTAGCAGATCTGTGTTTGGTCCTGGAAGCCTGTGGATACAAATCAACTGGATCTACTGGTAAGAAACATACAAGAAATAACAGGGTACATTATTATCTATCTGCAAGGGCAGAGGTGGGGAAAGCGTTCACTAAGAGGAATAGGAGGAGAGCGCTTTACCCATCTTCACAGGAATTGCTGAAATATGGGGACTTGCCACTGCCTATTACCAAACCTATTTAATGTTGGAACATATGTGGTGAGAAGGTATTTCTTTTCTTTTGATGGAAAATGTTGTAATTGCCCGAATTCAATTTCTTCTACATTTAGAATTGATTTTACTGTCCAGATTATTACAATTGTTGTTGGAAAAAATACCTGTTGCCAACATTGCCCTAAACTACTTATTCCATATGAATGTAGTGGGGAAGAAAGTGTGGAAGATCTTCTAAAACACAGAACAGTTTCAACAATGCACTATGGATATCTCAGATCCCTAATCAAAGGACAATTCACTAAAATTATTACAATAAACAATAAATGACCAATAAAAAACAAGTAACAACACTGGTAAAGGTCTATCTTTGCCCTTTACCCAGTCCAGCTCTCACACCCTTTGTGGGTCACAGCAAGTTTTACATTTGTGCTATGGATCAGTTTATTTGGCATATTTTTTTTAGGACAAACTACTTTTGTTTGGTTTTACCGTGGGATTTTTAATGCAATCTGTAAATTTAAAAAGCATGTCTTTTTGTACTTGGATTAAGCTGCGTACACACGTCAGATTTTTCTCGCCCGATAATCGGCATCGGCCAGATATCGGGCGAGAATCTGGCGTGTGTACAGTCCGTGGATCCGTCCTGGCGGATCCACGAACGATGAACGACGAGCGATGGAAGGGGAGAGCGCGCAGCAGGGTGCCGCTCCGTCGCTCTTCCCCTCCCCTCTCCATAGAGCATGAACGGTGCTGTATGTACAGCATGGTTCATGCATCGTGTGGTCCTTTGTCGTTGGAAAGGATCATGAAAGATCCTTTCCAACGACAAAAATTGTAAGTGTGTACGCAGCTTTAGAGTTAATTTAAAAATGTATAAATGGTATTCTAATTGATCTTGTTTTGAATATTGTTTATTGAA
Organism: Pyxicephalus adspersus; assembly: GCF_032062135.1. Classification (NCBI taxonomy): domain Eukaryota; kingdom Metazoa; phylum Chordata; class Amphibia; order Anura; family Pyxicephalidae; genus Pyxicephalus; species Pyxicephalus adspersus. The sequence goes on along the minus strand of NW_027317440.1, from coordinate 5,947 downwards.
TGCAAAAAAGTTAACAGTAACAAAACCTTTACACTTAAATTAGGTGGTTTTTAAAGTGGCACATCCAGTGTCCAGAACCACTTTAATATGATCAATTATTTATTTAATTAGAATCCACATTTCACAAAAAATTCTTATATATTCTCGTTTATCTTAAAATGACAGCATCACACAATTTTTACAGATTTCTCAGGTGTACATTTAAATTGTGAATCTCCTAAAACTGTTGCTTTGGTCCTGGAAGCCTGTGGATACAAATCAACTGGATCTACTGGTAAGAAACATACAAGAAATAACAGGGTACATTATTATCTATCTGCAAGGGTACAGGTGGGGAAAGCATTCACTAGGAGAGCACTCTACCCATCTACACAGGAATTGCTGAAATATGGGGACTTGCCACTGCCTATTACCAAACCTATTTAATGTTGGAACATATGTGGTGAGAAGGTATTTCTTTTGATGGAAAAGGTTGTAATTGCCCGAATTCAATTTCTTCTACATTTAGAGTTGATTTTACTGTCCAGATTATTACAATTGTTGTTGGAAAAAATACCTGTTGCCAACATTGCCCTAAACTACGTATGTCCATATGAATGTAGTGGGGAGGAAAGTGTGGAAGATCTTCTAAAACACAGAACAGCTTCAACAATCCACTGTGGATATCTCAGATCCTTAATCAAAGGACAACTCACCGGGAACTAAAATAAATACAAATAAACAATAAATGATCAATACAAAACCAGTAACAACACTGGTAAAGGTCTATCTTTGCCCTTTACCCAGTCCAACTCTCACACCCTTTGTGGGTCGCAGCAAGTTTTACATTTGTGCTATGGATCAGTTTATTCGGCATATTTTTTTTAGGACAAACTACTTTTTTTTTGGTTTTACCGTGGGATTTTTTATGCAATCTGTAAATTTAAGAAGCATGTCATTTTTCTACTTGGATTAGCGTTAATTTACAAATGTATAAATGGTATTCTAATCGATCCTGTTTTGAATATTGTTTATTTAATGCAAAAAAGTTAACAGTAACAAAACCTGTACACTTAAATTAAGTGATTTTTAAAGTGGCACATCCAGTGCCCAGAACCACTTTAACATGATCAATTATTTATTTAATTAGAATCCACATTTCACAAAAAATTCCTATATATTCTCGTTTATCTTAAAATGACAGCATCACACAATTTTTACAGATTTCTCAGGTGTACATTTAAATTGTGAATCTCCTAAAACTGTTGCGGTAGATTTGACAGTAAAAATTCAAATAAAAAAATGTAAAAAAGTGTTAAAAAAATTAAAATAATGGTAAATTGACTTCAATGGGGTTCGAATTTGGCATTCGATCACCCGAACAATATCTCACTATTCGATTGGATAGCTGTCGAATTGAATATTGAGATATTCGACTAACACTACACATGATCTTAGAGTTCACCTAGCTTTAAGTGGACAATTCTATGCAAAATAAATACTAATGTAATGTATATTATTTGCATTCACCACATCCATCTAAATTTTGAGGTTCAGCAAAAATCTTCCTATAAACAGTATGTCCACTTAACATATTTTAGGCTTAAGAGGCAGAGTAAATACATTTTCCCAGAACAGGTGGAGGTAAGAAGTGGGTGTGCCAAGAAAGTGACTGTTAATGGAGCGGTAAGATTTGTAAGTGAATAAACAATCAAAGAAAAAAAAGCATTGCATGTAAGGACTGAAATACTTGAATGATCTGTATTTTACCTGCACGTTTATGCTGGTGACATAGTATCTTTAATGTAACCTTTGCAACTGTTAATAGCCCATTTTTGTCTCCTAGGTATATATCCGATTATTGTTCTGACCAAAGTCCAAGACAACAGTAAAGAATCAGCAATATATTACAGAAAATTTAAAGAACTTGGAGCAGAACACATATTCCTGATTGAGAATTACACATCAGAAAAATGTGAGCAGAGCCCAGAGACAAAGAGCAGAATTTTGGAGTTCTTAGACATCTGCCTGATGGAAGCAGATAGACAGATATCTGAGAATAGAACAAAGGATCTTCCAGAGGTGTATCTAAGGAATGCAATGGATATCATTGAGAATCAAATGAAGACAGAGCTTGAAAAAAAGGAGGAAATCATTGAGAAAATTCGGATACAGTGTGAGGCTGCAGATATGAGGATGGAAGAGGAAATTGCAAAGATGGAAAAAATGCTGGAGGAAAAAGAAAAAGCAAAAAATCGTCGAAAATCATGCAATGTCATGTAAGCTTATCAGAGGTCACTATCTAAGGGTAGGGAAAGATGGGGGATAAAATGTCACACCAAAAGATTGGGAGTACAGTGCTGCATAATAAGTTGGCATTATATAAATCCTGTTTAATAATATTTAAAAATAATAATATTATATTAATACAGTGAGTTTCAAGAATCACAAAGCCAGCATCATACCTGCCATTTATTCCTGCTTTGGAGGGACTGTCCTTCTTTATACCTCTCATCAGTTCATGATTTGAAAAGACTTGTCCCTCTTCATATCACCCATCTGTTCCTGATTTGGAGGGACAGTCCCTCTTCATAAGCAAACACCAGTGTACGTGTCAGCGTAAATTCTTAATTTCACTTAACTGTAAACATCAAATGTAATTTGTGTTTTTACTGTAAATCCCTTTGCAAAATGTGAAAGTTGCTGTCCAGCAGCACCCATATTCCCAAACTTTTGTTCAATCGCCGCAGCTTGTGCAGATTTGTTGTTTGGGGGGCCTATTTGGGTAATCACAACTATGGGAGGGATACCTGTTTATCAACACAAAATAATAATAAAGCATTGAAATGTGTCAAAACGTTTTGTAGTTATTTCCTGATAGTCAAGAACAGAAACCCCTAGCAATTCATGCTATGTCTTATTGAGGAGACTGTTCGCACTGTTATATTTTAATTCCAATCATATCATATTTGTTATTGAGTTGTATTTCTTATTAATAACTCAAATATAAAAAAAAATATAATTACTATTCGGCATGCTGATTGAAGCCAAATAGGATTGAAGCAAAATAAAACTAATCAAATAAGCATCTCAATAATATCCTTTACTTAGGGGATAATTGACTTTGCTAAGTGAAGAACCTTTATTTCATTAGTCAATCAACTCCCATAGCTGAGCATTTCCCTCACCTTCTGTACCTATGACCCCCATGTTAGAAATTGGAGGGGCATCTCAGACAGAAATAACAAAATTGTCAGACATTCCAGTATAAACATTTTTGTGTGTCTCCATTTAATATAGGAGGCAAGGGGAAATCACCCTGCAGGATATTTGTCAGGGCTGAGCAGTGATCATTCTAAAGTCTGGACTGCTGAGAGTGCTGATAGTGACTGGAAACTTTTGTGCTGCAGATTACCTCTCCTCAGCCCTGATGAAGCGGCACTTGGAGCCTCCGAAACGAGTTGAATCTTCTACCATGTCTAATACCTATCTATAAATCAATAAAAACCTGACCAATAGTTTAACTCCCCCCCACCCCCTCGATCCAAAACTGAATAAAACATTTTCCCTAAAGCGAACTTACCCATGATTTGATGAAATCTTTTAATCAGTGTTGTTAGTGACTTTTCTTCGCATCCTGAGAAATGATGTAAACAACTAAAAGGAGAAAATACAGTAACAAAGTATTAAAGTTCCACAGCAGACAAAGACCTCGGTTTAAATACATCCTGTACAGCTGTACAGCTTAAAGTGGACCTGTTGGTGAAAGGATTTGCTTCTACTTCTAGTTCCACGAATCGAATGCACCGTGACTTCCCCTGCACCAGAGAGACAGACGTCTGGAGAGATATCCCAATACCACACACACACACAGTATGGTTTTAGGAATATACTCTATAGTTTACTTAAGAAGGTCTTTTTATACAGATAATTAGACAATAGAAGGAGTGATCTTTAGTTACATATGTAATGTTATTTGACACATGGCCCCTGATTCATCATTGAAATCCGTGATCGCTGGAAGCGCGAAAGTACGCGCGACCAGCGATCGCGGATTAACGCGGTCCGGGACTCGAGTGCGCGCGTACACTCGCATCCTGAATCACTACCAGCCGGATTCCTGCCTTGCGCAATAGGGGTCGCGAACCTGCCAATTAAGGCAATTACATTTCAGCTGCGCGATTAAGGAGGATCTAAGCTTTTTTTAGGGCTAAGGGTAATATGTGTGTCATTAGAAAGAATGATTTTTTAGGGGAACAGTGACTTTTAATGCAAGATCGCCAGTAAAAAGCTGTCAGATAAGCGCGGCTCCGTGCGCGAGCTTTTTCGGTTGCTAAATAGCGCGATCGCGCACAATTCCGGATCGCTAATACGAATGCGCGAGCGATAATCCGATTTTGCTTGATGAATCAGGGGCATTGTAACTAAAACAGGACATACATCGTATCTCAAAGGAAGTACAATTTCCGACATTTGTTTACATTTAAACTGTGTAGACAGGAAAGAAAATACACCTCCCTTACGATATATGGCTCAAGCTAGATCAGCAATTTTTCCCTTCAATGACCCCAGCTAGATCAGCTATTTTAACCTTTCAGTTGGCATCTTTAAAAATGTGCATGAGTACACTCCTGACATTAAAAACAAAAATAGCAAAAAAACTTGAAATATCAGTAGAAATTTTTTTTTTGCAGGCTCACTGGTCTGAAAGAGGCTTTCAGACTTGCAGATGCAAATACTCCCAGCCGCCTCTCTTCAATAGTGAGAAGATGAATCATGAGGTTGTTGTGTCAAACACAGCCCTACTTCAACTCCGTGTCATTTGATGAGGCTGCCGTTTTCTGCAGTTCTATGTTTTCAGGAGGTTTATAAATCTTTCTTAGTCCTCCTTTTAGCCACTTTCCAACTGCTGTGAACTGCAGATGAAGATGGTTGCATTCAAGTCAAACTCTAGGGCAGGCAGAAGCAACAGGTGCAAATTCCACCACAATTAAACCACAACCTCCGGCACAAAGTGGTTCGGAACCATTCCCATTGAATTAGATTGGAGCAATTAGGAGAGCGGTAGAGCCTGCACTAGACCACTGTGGTCAGTTTTAGGTCTGTTATTAGTCTTATCATGTTGGTAAATCTTGTATTTTTTTTTTGCGGGGAAAGCCCTTTCTATGTGGACCTCGTCTACTTTTAGATTTTTTTATTTTGCTTGCTGTTTTTAGCTCTATGCCTTTAGCTGCCATTGTGCTGTGCTGAGCTCTTAGCATGTCCTTGCACCTTTAAGTATGCTGCAGGCAGGAGGAAGCATTTCCTCAGTCTTCTCTTCCCCAGCATTCAGAGTGCAATATTGTAACTTTGATCTGTATCAGACACAAGTGAACACAGACACCAGGATTTACATGGTTGTGTCATATTTAAGCCTGCATTGCAATTCATAAATTCATAGTCATGCCACCTGAACAAAGATGATTCGTTCTTTTTGGAGAAAAAAATAGATGAAGGTATTGTAAGGGGGACTATTTAGCTTAGTCTGGGAAAATTTTAAAATTATCTGGCCATGTTCACAGTAGCTGTTCTTCATAAAGTTTGTTTTCTTTTGTTTAGTTTAGTTTTTTTTTTGTCCTTTGGTTAGATTTGGCTATTTATACCCCTAGAATTGGTGTAGTATTTACCATAACATGCAATACTTACCTGTGTACAATAACAGGAAGGATTAATTCCTTTGGTTGCTTGTAACTCTTCGGGATACGTTTTAATGTCTCCACTAAATTATCTTTATTCCATTCAACATCTTCTCCTGATCTCAGATTCCCTGGAAGAACACAGACAAAATTGACATTTAAAGCGCATCTTTCAGTAACTTGTCTGAATTAATAAATGATTGACACGTCACCATACACACTGATGTAACTTATGGGAAAAAAGACTCTGTGGAGCCAGGACCTGATAGCCCAATATCTTCTCTCCCAGGAAC
>NW_027317439.1:8475-14736 GCF_032062135.1 Pyxicephalus adspersus | reverse complement strand
GTAACAGGGTAGTTTTAGTTTAGGAGAGAGATTTTTATGTTCTGGGGCAATGGCCTAATGATGAAATTTTGGAGGCTGTTTAAGCACAGGTGTCCCCCATTTGAACCTATATTTTGTTCACCTGTACCCTCCTGTTCTAGAGAATTTGGGGTTCCAATGCTAGAAGCCTCCACCAGAGTATAAGAGGGTAGTTATACCCTGTTAGATAGCACCTCTAATTTTGTTCACCTGTGGCCCCCCATTCCAGAAAAAATGGGGTTCAAGTGCTAGAAGCCTTCACCATCGTGTACCAGGGTAGTTTTGTTTTTAATGGGCAGTTTTTTATGTTTTGACGATGGTCTAACAATTACATTTTAGAGGGTGTTTAAGCACAGGTGTCCCCCACTTGCACCTCTAATTTTGTTCACCTTTACCCCCCCAACCCTGTACCATATAAATAGGGGTTCAGGTGCCAGAAGCCTCCACCAATGTTTAACAGGATAGTTTTTCTATGGGCAGTGTTTTTTATGTTCAGGCAAAGGCCTAATGATGAAATGTTAGGGGATGTTAGCCACAGGTGTCCCCCACATGCACCTATAATTTTGTTCACCTGTAACCCCTCCATTCCAGAGAAATTGGGGTTTAGGTGCAAGAAGTCTCCACCAAAGTATACCAGGGGAGTTTTTCTTCTGGGCAGAGTATTTTTATATTCTAGTGATGGCCTATTGATGACATTTTGGTAGTGTTTGCCACAGGTATCTCCCACTTGCACCTCCAGTTTTGTTTACCTGTACCCTGTTCCAGATAAATTTGGAGTTTAGGTGCTAGAAGCCTCCACTAATGTGTAACAGGGTAGTTTTTCTATGGGCACAGTCTTTTATGTTTTTGAAATGGCCAACTGATGAAATGTTAGGGAGTGTTAGACACAGGTGTCCCGCACTTGCACTTCTAATTCTGTTCACCTGTATCCCCCGGCCCCATAAAAATTCGGGTCCAGGTGATAGAGGCCTTCACCAATATATAACAGAGTAGTTTTTTTTAATGGGCACAGATTTTTATGTTCTGGTGATGGCATAACAATGAAATTTTTGGGGGTGTTAGCCACAGGTGTCCCCTACTTGTACCTATAATTTTGTTCACCTCTACCTCGACGTTTCAGAGAAATTGGGGTTTAGGTGCTAGAAGCCTCCACCAAAGTGTAAGAGTAGATTTTTGTTATGGGCAGTATTTTCCATGTTCTGGCAATGGCCTAACAATGAAATATTAGGGGATGTTAGCCACAGGTGTCCCCCACTTGCACCTATAATTTTATTTACCTGTATCTCCTCCCCCCACTTCCAGAGAAATTGGTGTTCAGGTGCTAGAAGTCTCCACCAATCTGTAAATGAATTTAGGCCATTATTTTAATCAGAAGCACTTCTATTTAAACAACAGGCAAGGACGCGTTGGGACCCTGCTAACATGCCCAAATCTTAAGTGCCAAAATTATAGGTGCAATAGGAATTATCCCAGGGAAATCCATCATCATCAAAATCATTATCATTCTCAACTAACATCACTGATGAATTCACCTTCTTCATCTGCCTGCAACTAATCTCAACTTCTACAGGTACGTCTCCCATTCTGCCAAATCTCAGCCCTGTGTATGCAATTGTTTTCCCCTGCAAACCTCATCTGAATGTACATGTTATGTCTCCCATTGTAGATTAATTGATAATTATTGCCCTGACAATTCCTCAAATCCCAAGGTTCAACTGATATCCCAAATTCATTATACTCTGATCAGTCCTTCCGTAATCTGGGCCCAAAGCACTTCTATTTAAACAACAGGCAAGGTCACGTTGGGACCCTGGTCACATACCCAAATCTTAAGAGCCAAAATTATAAGTGCAATGGGAATTATCCCAGGGAATTCCATCATCAAAATCATTATCATTCTCAACTAACATCAATGATGAATTCACCTTCTTCATCTGCCTGCAACTAATCTCAATTTATCTTACCTTCTACAGGTACGTCTCCCATTTTGCCAAACCTCAGCCCTGTGTATGCAATTTTCTCACCCTGCAACCCTCATCTGATTGTATATGGTACGTCCCCCATTGTAGATGAATTGATAATTATTGCCCTGCCAATTCCTCCAATCCCAAAGTTTAACTGATTTCCCAAATTCCTTTATACTGATGAGTCCATAATTATGTTCACCTGTAACCCCCCCTCGCTTGTAACCTTTGCCTCCCGTTCGGAGCCGTTCTTTTAGGGTATGTAATGATACCTTACATAACCTGTTCGGTTGGCCTTCCAGAGATAAGGTTACCTGTGACCTTTCTTCCAAGATACCTGGCAGGCTTTGGGTCCAATCACCTTGTCAATCAGACCAACTGAGCTTCAGAAACTGAGGCCCGTCCACCTCTAACCAGCTCCTTTCGAGGTAAATGTATGAGGACTACTGGGCTACATTGCCTCTAATATAGATGGTCCACTAATCTCCCAGCATTCTTACCTCCTGTTAGATTTCTTGGGAATATAACTTAAAATAAAATGGCCTTATATGGTTATTGATATGACCAAAGGGGCTTGACATTTATGGCTTTAGGCCATTTTTTTAGGGGAAGCCAATTAACCTAACTGCAATTGTGGGAGGAAACCGGAGTACCCGGAGAAAACCCAAACACAAACCCAAACCCCTCAAACACAGGGAGAACATACAAACTCCTTGCAGATAGAGTCCTAGTACACATTTGTCCCGGGACCATATTGCTGCAGTGGCAAAAGTGCTAGTCACCGAGCCACCATGCTGCCCATTTATAAAAAATAATTGGAGAGCTGGGGTTGTAATTTAATGAGAAAGTAATCCCAAAACTAAACAAAAAAACAAACAGTTACTACCCATCCTTCCAACCTGCCTAGATAGTTTATATACACCAATGGCTAACACTCCCTAAAATTTCATCAATAGGCCATCGACGGAACATAAAAAAACTCTGCCCATCAAAAAAATCTGCTGTTACACATTGGTGGAGGCTTCCAGCAACTGAACCCCAATTTCCCAGGAACAGAGGGGTACAGGTGAACAAAATTAGAAGTGCAAGTGGAAGACACCTTTAGACACAACCCCCTAAAATTTCATCATTAGCCCATTGTCAGAACATAAAAATCTCCGCCCATAAGAAAAAATCTCATGTTACACTTTCCTAGAGGGCTCTAGCATCTGAACACCAATTTTTTAATAACGGGGGTACTGTTGACCCAAAATATCATCATAACCTAAAAATCTCTGCCCATCAGTACCTGCTACCCTGTCACTCATAGGCTAGGTCTACACGGATGGACGACATGTAAATGGTCTTACTTTTCTAAAGCTTGCCCTTGACGCTTGAAAAAAATCTTTGAAGGGCAGAGTTTTTTTCTGGCCATGGCCTAATGATAAACTTTTAGGGGTTGTTAGCCACAGGTGACCCCCACTTGGCACCTCTAATTTTTGTTTACCTGTATCACCATATTCAGGGGCCCAAAGCAATTCTATTTAAACAACAGGCAATGTCACGTTGGGACCCTGGTCACATGCCTAAATCTTAAGAGCCAAAATTATAAGTGCAATGGGAATTATCCCAGGGAATTCCATCATCATCAAAATCATTATCATTCTCAACTAACATCACTGATGAATTCACCTTCTTCATCTGCCGGCAACTAATCTCAATTTATCTCACCTTCTACAGGTACATCTCCCATTCTGCCAAATCTCAGTCCTGTGTATGCAATTTTTTCCCCCTGCAACCCTCATCTGATTGTATATGGTACATCTCCCATTGTAAATAAATTGATAATTATATCCCTGCCAATTCCTCCAATCCCAAAGTTTAACTGATTTCCCAAATTCCTTATATTCTGATCAGTCCATAATTATGTTCACCTGTAAGCCCCCTACCTTTAAAGAGAAATTAGGTTTCAGGTGCTAGAAGCCTCCACCAATGTGAAACAGGATAGTTTTTTTTATGGGAAAAGTTTATGATCTAACAATGGCCTAATCATGAAATATTAGGGGGTGTTAGCCACAGGTGACCCCCACTTGCACCTCTAATTTTGTTTACCTGTATCCCCCCCCCCCCCCAATTCCAGAGAAATTGGGGTTCTGGTGCTAGAAGTCTCTACCAATCTGTAACTGGCTTTAGGCCATTACTTTAATGAGAAGCCAATTAACCTAAGTGCATGTTTTTGGAATGTGGGAGGAAACAGGAGTACCCGGAGAAAACCCACGCACTCAGAGGGAGAACATACAAACTCCTTGCACAGAGAGTCCTTCGCTTGTAACCTTTGCCTCCCGTTCGGAGCCGTTCTTTTAGGGTATGTAATGATACCTTACATAACCTGTTCGGTTGGCCTTCCAGAGATAAGGCTACCTGTGACCTTCCTTCCAAGATACCTGGCAGGCTTTGGGTCCAATCACCTTGTCAATCAGACCAACTGAACTTCAGAAACTGAGGCCCGTCCACCTCTAACCAGCTCCTTTCGAGGTAAATGTATGAGGACTACTGGGCTACATTGCCTCTAATCTAGATGGTCCACTAATCTCCCAGCATTCTTACCTCCTGTTAGATTTCTTGGGAATATAATTTAAAATAAAATGACCTTATATGGTTAATGATATGACCAAAGGGGCTTGTCATTTATGGCTTTAGGCCATTTTTTTTGGCCTAAAGAGAAAACCCAAACACAAACCCCTCAAACACAGGGAGAACATACAAAACTCCTTGCAGATAGAGTCCTAGTACACATTTGTCCTGGGACCATATTGCTGCAGTTGCAAAAGTGCTAGTCACTGAGCCACCATGCTGCCCATTTATGAAAAATAATTGGAGAGCTGGGGTTGTAATTTAATGAGAAAGTAATCCCAAAACTAAACAAAAAAAATAGTTACTACCCATCCTACCAACCAGCCTAGATAGTTTATATACACCAATGGCTAACACCCCCTAAAATTTCATCAATAGGCCATTGCCAGAACATAAAAAACTCTGCTTATCAAAAATATATTCCAAGTTACACATTGGTGGAGACTTCTAGCATCTGAACCCCAATTTCTCTTCAACAGGGGGATAAAGGTAAACAAAATTAGAGGTGCAAATGGGGGACACCTGTGGCTTACACCCCCTAAAATTTCATTATTAGGCCATAGTTAGAACATCAAAAGCTCTGCCCATTAAAAAAACAATCCTGTTAAACATTGGTGGAGGTTTCTAGCACCTGAACCCTAATTTCTCTGGATCAGTGGGGTTAAAGGTGAAGAAAATTAGATTTGCAAGCGGGGGATACCTGTGGCTAACAACCCCTAAAATTTCATCTTTAGGCCATTGCCAAAACACAAAAAACTCTGCCCATAAAAACTACCCTGTTACACATTGGGTACAACAAGCGGGAGGGGTACAGGTGAACAAATTTAGAGGTGCAAGTGGGGGACACCTGTGGCAAACACCCCTTATTCCAGAGAAATTGGGGTTCTGGTGCTAGAAGTCTCCACCAATCTGTAAATGGATTTAGGCCATTATTTTAATGAGAAGCCAATTAACCTAAGTTATAACTATAACCTATATCATTATAACCTAGAAATCTCTGCCCATCAGTACCTGCTACCCTGTTACTCATAGGCTGGGTCTACACAGATGGACGACATGGAAACGGTCTTACTTCTTTTAAAGCTTGCCCTTGACGCATGAAAAAAATCTTTGAAGGGCAGAGTTTTTCATTTTCTGGCCATGGCCTAATGATGAAATTTTAGAGGTTGTCAGCCACAGGTGGCCCCCACTTGGCACCTCTAATTTCTGTTTACCTGTATAACCATATTCGGGGCCCAAAGCACTTCTATTTAAACAACAGGCAAGGACGCGTTGGGACCCTGGTCACATGCCCAAATCTTAAGTACCAAAACTATAAGTGCAATGAGAATTAATCATCATCAAAATCATTATCATTCTCAACTACGGTAACATCACTGATGAATTAACCTTCTTCATCTGCCGGCAACTAATCTCCATTTATCTTTCCTTCTACAGGTAAGTCTTCCATTCTGCCAAATCTCAGCCCTGTGTATGCAATTTTCTCACCCTGCAACCCTCATCTGCTTGTATATGGTACATCTCTTATTTTAGATGAATTGATACTCATTGGTCTGCCAACCCATCCCCTCCCCAGGTTCAACTGATATACCAAATTCCTTATACTCTGATCAGTCCATCCATAATCAGGGCCCAAAGCACTTCTATTTAAACAACAGGCAAGGTC
>NW_027317439.1:5709-7797 GCF_032062135.1 Pyxicephalus adspersus | reverse complement strand
CAAAGTCCGGTACACAGCAAAGCAAAACAGAGAAAACACCTTAGCAGCGTTACACAGGGTAAACCAGAGATTGCTCAGGCAACTTCCTGTAGTAGGAGATGCCTTTAAATACCTTCAGGAAATCAGCCATAGGCTGTAGAAAACAGAGGGCGTGTGTGTGTGTGTTACCTCATAGATTAGGAGAGACACACCCACGCCAGCTCAAACACCAGAGCAAGTCTCAGCATGAGGGAAACGCAGGCATGGAACATAGGTAGTGGGTTACCTGAAAGATAGGACCCGGCGCCCGTGCCTGCGATTAGGAGCGGCGGCGCCAACACGACCTGCAGTGCTAACACCCAGGTTCAACTGATATACCAAATTCCTTATACTCTGATCAGTCCATCCATAATCAGGGCCCAAAGCACTTCTATTTAAACAACAGGCAAGGACGAGTTGGGACCCTGGTCTCATGCCCAAATATTAAGTGCCAATATTATAAGTGCAATGGGAATTAATCCAGGGAATTCCATCATCATCAAAATCATTATCATTCTCAACTAACATCACTGATGAATTCACCTTCTTAATCTGCCTGCAACTAATCTCAATTTATCTCTCCTTCTACAGGTACATCTCCCATTCTGCCAAATCTCAGCCCTGTGTATGCAATTGTTTTCCCCTGGAACCCTCATCTGGTTGTATATGGTACGTCTCTTATTGTAGATGAATTGATATTCATTGCTCTGCCGACCCTTCCCCTCCCCATCTCATCCCCTCCCCAAAATCATCATTATCCTCATCTACAATTACTGATGAATTCACCTTCTTAATCTGCCTGCAACTAATCTCCATTTATCTCTCCTTCTACAGGTACATCTCCCATTCTGCCAAATCTCAGCCCTGTCTATACAATTTTTTCCCCCTGCAACCCTCATCTAGTTGTATATGGTACGTCTCTTACGTCCAGGTTCAACTGATATCCCAAATCCCTAAACTCTGATCAGTCCATCCATAATCAGGGCCCAAAGCACTTCTATTTAAACAACAGGCAAGGTCTCGTTGGGACCCTGGTCACATGCCCAAATCTTTAGAGCCAAAATTATAAGTGCAATGGGAATTATCCCAGGGAATTCCATCATCATCAAAATCATTCTCAACTAACATCACTGATGAATTCACCTTCTTCATCTGCCTGCAACTAATCTCAATTTATCTCACCTTCTACAGGTACGTCTCCCATTCTGCCAAATCTCAGCCCTGTGTATGCAATTTTCTCACCCTGCAACCCTCATCTGATTGTAAATGGTACATCTCCCATTGTAAAATAATTGATTATTGCCCTGCCAATTCCTCCAATCCCAAAGTTTAACTGATTTCCTAAATTCCTTATACTCTGATGAGTCCATAATTATGTTCACCTGTAAACCCCCCCTTTAAAGAGAAATTAGGTTTCAGGTGCTAGAAGCCTCCACCAATTTGACCCCCACTTTCACCTCTAATTTTGTTTACCTGTATCTCCCCCCCCCCCATTCCAGAGAAATTGGGGTTCTGGTGCTAGAAGTCTCCACCAATCTGTAAATGGCTTTAGGCCATTATTTTATTGAGAAGCCAATTAACCTAAGTTATAACTATAACCTATATCATTATAACCTAAAAATCTCTGCCCATCAGTACCTGCTACCCTGTTACTCATAGGCTGGGACTACACGGATGGACGACATGTAAACGGTCTTACTTCTTTTAAAGCTTGCCCTTGACGCATGAAAAAAATCTTTGAAGGGCAGAGTTTTTCATTTTTTGGCCATGGCCTAATGATGAAAATTTAGGGGGTGTTAGCCACAGGTGACCCCCACTTGGCACCTCTAATTTCTGTTTACCTGTATAACCATATTCAGGGCCCAAAGCAATTCTATTTAAACAACAGGCAATGTCACGTTGGGACCCTGGTCACATGCCCAAATCTTAAGTACCAAAACTATGAGTGCAATGGGAATTATCCCAGGGAATTCCATCATCATCAAAATCATTCTCAACTAACATCAATGATGAATTAACCTTCTTCATCTGCCGGCAACTAATCTCCATTTATCTATCTTTCTACAGGTA
>NW_027317439.1:0-4934 GCF_032062135.1 Pyxicephalus adspersus | reverse complement strand
TATACTCTGATCAGTCCATCCATAATCAGGGCCCAAAGCACTTCTATTTAAACAACAGGCAAGGACGCGTTGGGACCCTGGTCTCATGCCCAAATATTAAGTGCCAATATTAGAAGTGCAATGGGAATTAATCCAGGGAATTCCATCATCATCAAAATCATTATCATTCTCAACTAACATCACTGATGAATTCACCTTATTCATCTGCCTGCAACTAATCCCAATTTATCTATCCTTCTACAGGTAAGTCTTCCATTCTGCCAAATCTCAGCCCTGTGTATGCAATTTTCTCACCCAGCAACCCTCATCTGATTGTATATGGTATGTCTCCCATTGTAAATAAATTGATAATTATATCCCTGCCAATTCCTCCAGTCCCAAAGTTTAACTGATTTCCCAAAATCCTTATATTCTGATGAGTCCATAATTATGTTCACCTGTAAACCCCCCCCTTTAAAGAGAAATTAGGTTTCAGGTGCTAGAAGCCTCCACCATGTGAAACAGGGTAGTTTTTTTATGGGAAAAGTTTATGTTCTAACGATGGCCTAATGATGAAATATTAGGGGGTGTTAGCCACAGGTGACCCCCATCATCAGAACAAAAAAATCTCTGCCTATTAAAAAAAAACTACCCTTATACACATGGAGGCATCTAGCACCTGAACCCCAATTTTTCTGAAGCGCAGGGGGTTGGGGGGAGGTAAACAAAATTAGAGGTGCAAGTGGAGGACACCTGTGGCTAACAACCCCTAAAATTTTATCATTAGGCCATGGCCAGAACAAAAAAAAAACTCTGCCCATAAAAAAACTACCCTGTTACACATTGGTGGAGGCTTCTAGCACCTGAACCCCAATTTCTCTGGAACGGGCGGGTACAGGTGAACAAACTTACAAGTGCAAATAGGGGAGACCTGGTGCTAACACCCCCTAAAATTTCATCATTAGGCCATCGTTAGAACATAAAAAACTCTACCCATGAAAAAAACTACCCTGTTACATATAGGCGGAGGCTTCTAGCACCTAAACCCTAATTTCTCTGGAACCGGGGGTATAGCTAAACAATACCAGATGTGCAAGTGGGGGACAACTGTGGCCTAACACCCCCTAAAATTTCATCATTAGGCCCATGCCAGACCAGGAAAAACTGCCAATCAAAAAAAAAAAAATCTACCCTGTTACACATTGGTGGAGGCTTCTTGCACCTGAAAACCAATTTTTCTGGAACAAGGGTGAAGGTGAACAAAATTAGAGGTGCAAGTGGGGGACTCCCCCACTTGTGTGGCAAACACCCCCTTAAAATGTATTTGTTAGGCCATTGCTAGAACTTGAAACACTGCCCATAGACGACCGACTGTACACACGGCAGATTTTCGCCCGATAATTGGCCGATACCGATTATCGGGCGAGAAAAATTTGCCGTGTGTACGCAGCTTAAGGTACCTTTTACCTATAGAAATAAAAGATAATACCTTGATAGATTGAGACTTGTGTACTCCAGATCCAGTCACTGGCAGATATATAGAATCGGCGGAGAGACAATAGTTCCTATGAGTGTGGAGGAGCAGAGAGATCTGAGAGAACGCCGCCTCATATGTAGACGGCGTTCTCAGAGATCCTCCCCCTCCATAGTACACGTGCACGCAGCCGGCGTTCCTTGGAGACCACAGGCCCCGGCTGCGTGACGTAGACAACATGGGCGGCACCAATGTGCCGTCTCTTGCATCCTATTGGGAAGGAGGGGAGGAGGGCGGACTCAGCACACATCCTACTCGGCTCAACGCTGCAACCTGTCAGGGAAATGCGGGGAGAGTTCCCCCCATGGGGCGAAAATAAGCGGTGTCCACCCCAAGAGTATAGCAGTATACCCCACTCATTGGGTCTACAAACAATATCTAGCTACCTTCAGACTGAAGACCTCTCTTTGGAATCATACAATCATTTTATTATTACATTACTAGAATATATCCTTACTCGTAACATTTTTACGTTCAATGAACAATTGTACTTACAAACACAAGGCGTCGCAATGGGGACAAAATGTGCCCCATCATATGTGAACCTATATTTAGGACATTGGGAGAAAAATCTCTTTTCCAACCCCAAATTCAGCGCTTACCTCCAGTACATATTTTTATGGCGCCGTTATTTGACGATATTTTGATTATATGGTCTGGTCCAAAAAACATTCTAGAAAAAATGTTAAAATCTCTTCTGATTAATGATTATAATCTGAATTTTACTTGGCACATTGATCCCTATAAAATAGCATTTCTAGGTATTTTTGTAAATATCTCATCAGAAGGCCTCATCACTACTACATTGTATATATAGGAAAGAAACAGCAGGCAACACTATACTCCATGCCGACAGTGCCCATCCAAAATCATTGATTAGAAGTATCCCATATAGATTAAAAAGGAACTGTACAAACAATTTAGACTTTAAAATTGCAGCCAAAGCTCTAAAGCTACGTACACAATTCCAATTATTATCGTTGGTAAACGAACGACGAACGATCCTGCACGATATCTGCGAACGATCGTATAGCACTGATCCCGTACATACAGATAACGGCACGATCGTTCGTAGATATTGTACACACAATAGATGCGATCGTTTGAACGATACAGGAAGTTACGTGCACCACAGGAACGTTCGTTCATCACGCATGCTCAGACCATGGTGGCTTTAGGCCATTATTTTAATGAGAAGCCAATTAACCTAAGTGCATGTTTTTGGAATGTGGGAGGAAACAGGAGTACCCAGAGAAAACCCACGCACTCAGAGGGAGAACATACAAACTCCTTGCACAGAGAGTCCTAGCACACATTTGTACCAGGACCCTATTGCTGCAGTGGCAAAAGTGCTAGTCACCGATCCACCATATTGCCCATTTACAAAACATAATTGGAGCTGGTTATTAAACAAAAAGGTTGTCTCTACCCTTTTATTTAAAGTGAAATTTCTGGGTCTAAATACGCTTTAATTCGTTTGGGTAACTAAATGGATGGTCAGATACTAGCGGAGTGAGACAGTCCCTAATGTACACTTACTACCACCTCCTTCTATAAAAGCATTATATACACTGTCACACAGCTATAATCCAATCAAAAGTGAGAGTGCAGTTATAAAGCCTCATGCCCACCCTCTCACCCTTGAGTACCCTAACATTGGCAGTATAACAAATAAATAACTTAAATAATACACAGGACTGGCCAAGTCCAAATGTCATTTTTCAAATAATGCTGGGACTGGTGGTTAAGGCTCATTAACTCAAAGGGCAACTTCCTTGAAAATATCCTCAGGGCAACAAGGTCCTGCTGTCTGTCCTCCATAAAGGGGTATACCTTCTTCCCACACTTTACAGTTGAGACAAAGCACACAGACGGGACAGAAGTGCAGAGCTCCATGCTCCTGTTTTCCCCCTTGAAAAGAATCAGCTGCTCTCGAAATCAGTGAAATTTATTCTTAAGCGGCCAGATCAACCTCTGAAAGTATACTAACAAGCAAGATGGAAACTCCCTAAGCCCATCACATCAAAGGTGATTTCCTTTGAATGTTAATGATCCTACCTAGAGCTAACCCAGCCTTGCTATACTTTAGCCAGTTATATTAGAGAGCACGTGACATGGGTCTTGTCATTTCCGGGTTCAGGGCATTTGTTTAGGGAAAGCCAATTAACCTAACTGCATGTTTTTAGGATTGTGGGAGGAAACACACACAAACACAGAGAGAACATACAAACTCCTTGCAGATAGAGTCCTAGCACACATTTGTACCGGGACCCTATTGCTGCACAGGCAAAAGTGCTAGTCACCGAACTACCGTGCTCTTCTTAGAGACAAGGCTCGTTGTACCCTTTGCTTTCACATCCACATACACCTACCTCTCTTCTGAGCCGTTCTTGTAGGGTTATGTAATAATACCTTACATAACCTGTTCAGTTGGCCTTCCAGAGATAAGGCTACCTGTGACCTTCCTTCCAAGACACCTGGCAGGCTTTGGGTCCAATCACCTTGCCCCTCAGTCCAACCGAACTTCAGAAACTGAGGCCCGTCCACCTCTAACCAGCTCCAATCGAGGTAAATGTATGTGGACTACTGGGCTACATTGCCTCTAATCTAGATAGTCCACTAACCTCCCAGCATTCTTAACTTCGGTTAGATTTCTTGGGATTATACAGTTAATGACATGACCAAAGAATTTTGTCCTTTCCAGGTTCAAACCATTTTTTTAGAGGAAGCCAATTAACCTAACTGCATGTTTTTGGGATTGTCGGAGCAAACTGGAATACCCGAAAACCCACGCAAACACGGAGAACATACAAACTCCTTGCAGATAGAGTCCTAGCACACATTTGTACCGGGGCCCTATTGCTGTAGTGGCTAGTCACTGAGCCATCATGCTGCCCATTTATGAAAAAAATTAAGTAAATTTAGTCTCCAATGTACCCTTCCCTTCTATCTTGCTACCCTGTCTTCTGTACATCAGACGTTCACCCAAACAATTCTTCCCTTCCCCACCACGAAGGTCCACTTACCTCCTCCTTGGTCTTCTTTTCTGAGCAGACAGCTGCTGACTGGTGTTTATATACCCTCCTCCCCTGATCAAATTACATTGATATCATTGGCTCCCTAACTCAAATCTACTTCTAAATGATTCTTTACATAGAATAAAGGGGGAGCAGTGTTAGAAAAGCAACATGTTTAGTATTGTAACACTAAAATAAGTGAAAAGGGTTTACACAATGTGTATAATAAAAAATATAAACATAATAAAAGTAATGAATAAATTCTCATTACAAATAATGATAACTCTACCGAGGCCTTGATTTCCTGCCTGCTTATTTAAGCTCCACCCCAGTTAGTTATTGTACTCATATGCCAAATTTTAAAAGGAGGCCACGCCCCAGTCACACTTTTTGGCCCTCCTCCT
>NW_027317438.1:0-14815 GCF_032062135.1 Pyxicephalus adspersus | reverse complement strand
TTTGCGATCCCAAGGGCACTAGAGGAAGGATAAGGAAAGAGGTTTCATTTTTAACACATAAATGCAATGGTCTTACAAAATGACTTGAATATTGCAATTTTAGTGGTACTCAGAAACTCTTATAGCCCAAATGTTTATGGCCGACAGCAGGGATGTGCACCAGATGAAGCAGATCAAGGGCACTCTCCAGGATGGATTGGTTAGGCTGTATTTCCTGGTGGAGCATACCAGTGTAATATATATATAAAAAAGTCACTTGAAGTTTTCAGATTCATCAGAAGCCAGTGTGACAATGCAGGAACACAACTGGGAAACAGAAACATTTTCCTAAAATAAGTTTTGAAATTAAATTAAGGTATTACATTTTATATGAGATTTTGGTAATTATGTTTTATTCATATCCTTAAAACAATGTTCACAGAACATGGCACAATGTAGGTTGTGTGTGTTAGATATATAGTACACATTAAAATCTACATCCTAAGGTTTTGTAGCAACAGTACTGTGAAGGAAAGGGTGAAAGAATTAGGCACTGCCTTTGATGGTTTTTAATGATAACGTTTCTTGTGCAGTAACACTTTAAAGCGTTTGGTATAGAGCAATAAGTGTTCAGCCTGTGTATGTAACATATCCGCCTAACTTAAAAATGATAAACCTGATTTCACACCCACCATTGTTCTTCACTTCTGTATGATATCACAGATTCTCAGATACATAAAGGAAAGGGGTTTTATGTGAACAAGTACAGTTTTACCAACATAATAGTGTGGGATAATTAGGGATCTTCACTTAAAGCCAAACTTCTGCTTCTGCAAAAAAATAGTTTCTAGCAACTAGGACAAAAAAACAGTTCTGTCTGAAAATGACTTCATTTCCAGTACTCTAATTCTTTGACTCTGGGAATTACTGGTGGCCATTCTCCAGATTCAATGACATTGAGCATCATTCAGTCCATTTCCTATAAGCCCAGGATGTCAGTGACCCTTCCCTTGTGGGTACCTGGTTCAAACTGAAACTGAAAATGCTGCAGAGATGTGCACTTTGCCATTGGATAGCATTGTTCCCTAAAACTTTTATAACCCACTGCAGGAGAAGAAGTGATCCATGGCATCGCACGACAATTGAGATGGAAATTTATAAAGGAGGGTGTGCTCCAAGAGAGCGGGAGAGGAGCTGAAAGGGAATGTGTTAAAGTTAGGTTTTAAATGCTGTGTGGTTATATCAGTTACATTTATGTGCAGCCAAGTTACTGGGATGTTAAAATGTAATAAAATGCAATAAGAAAAGCCAGCAAAGCTACCATTCTTGTGATGTTTATGTGATAAATATGCCTAAGATTAATGCAATAATTATGTATTTTTCTCTCTTCTTTAGGCTACTTGGAGTGACTCAGTTTTCTCCCATTCATGCCAGAAAGGCTTTCCCCTGTTTTGATGAACCTATTTATAAAGCAACATTCAAAATAAGCATCAAGCATCAAACTTCCTATATGTCTTTGTCCAATATGCCAGTGGAGACTTCTGTTTACGAAGAAGGTGGATGGGTTACGGATCATTTTTCACAAACACCTTTAATGTCTACATACTATCTTGCATGGGCTGTTTGCAATTTCACCTATCGTGAAGCTGTTACTCGGAGTGGTGTTGTGGTAAGTACTCCTTACATGATAATCTTTTTTCTATTAGTATGACTAATATTTTTATTTATTTGTATATTCTAAACAGTAGTTCACTTTGGCTTTCCTGATCTGTTTATATTTTATGGCATATTTTAATCAAACATATTTAGCATTATAAAACAGCAGGGCTTCTACTTTTACTACTTTAGTGCTCAACACGAAATGGCAAAATGAACTTGTAGCTTTGCCACTGAATTGAAAAACTGTGTTAAATAAGTATGAAGCTTTAAGTGTAAATAAAATAATTTTAAAGCATGGGTATGATGGGAATGGTATATGATAGGAATGCAGTGGTCTGCCGTGTTGTAGCCAGTTGTGGTTTCACCTAAAATTTGTATTTTGCAAAGATAATTGTGCATTTAAAACCTCTGTGTGTTTGTTGCTTAATCTTTTAAGAATTAAACTAAATTATTCTGTTCTTCAGTTATGAAATGTGCTGTTTAATGTTGAAATTAAATACAAAAAATGCAGTTATGGAAAAAGATCATAAAAGACTTTAAATTTGACTGTGATTAGGCTGTGGATTTTCAAGTATTTACATGTTGTTAACAATCAGTAAATGAGCTTTAAAATAAGCCCTTGTTATCCTCTGTAGCTGTATACAGTTTGGAACAATTTATCTTCAAATATTTACAGCAAAAGCACTGAAATCCCTTCTCACAGTAGCTTCTCCCTTCTCTCTGCCCCCTCACCCAGATAGTGTTCACAGTAGAGATTAGAAATGATGCACAATTACTGCTGGGTGAAAAAGCAGTTTAAGCTTCACTGCCTTAGACTAACACGCTACTTATAATCTAAGAATACGACAATGCAAAAATGCAAAGAATACGTGGGGAGAACAGCCACATAATATCACTTTCAAGTTTTGGTCCTTCAAAGGCATTTATACCTTGCTGTCAAAAAGGGTTTAAAACGTAAGCAATGCCTCTCGTAATCTAACTAAAAGGTGGCAACATGTGCACTCAAGTTAGGTTTTCACTTCCCTGCAGTTTGTCACTAAAAAGCAAGGGTTGCATGGATTGTCAGATTAACCTTGGGCAACAGATTCAGTGCTTCTACTGTGTATATTGGACATGAAATGCTTTACAATATCTGTAGCTTTTGAGGTCTGTGAGAGCTTGATTTAAAGTGTCATGCTCAGAAAGACAGGGCCTTTAGGGGACGCTATGGCTTGCACGGAGGTGGTGTGAGCCCTGAGAAGGGCCAAGGTGCAGAGTCTAAGCAGTAACAAGGTCTTCTCCAGAGCCTCTGATGGTGAGGATGTTGCACCGCTGGTTACTGCCGGGGCACTTTTTGGATTGCTACCTGTTTCTGAACTTTGCACTTGAACTTTTTAATTGACTGCCACGTTAACATACCTCAACTTAACCTCGAACTGTCTCTACCTCTTTGATATCTGACAAGTTGAATAACATTTTTATTTTGGGCCTTTCCCTTTGACCTATGACTTTGATGTTTTTACCCCCCTTCAGACCTGTCTACCTTCATATGTTCCTGGTACTCCAACAATCCTCCCTCCACTACATACCAAAGCCTAAGGATTTACAGAGTGCTGGGATAATGCAACAAGCCTCCAAAGGCTAGGTGGGAACTTGTCCATAGTGAAGACTATAATGCTAGATTAGAAGACCTGTGTCTGGGTAAGTAATGGTGTTGGCCCTGGCCACAATTTTGCTGAACATTTGCGAAGACCCATTTTTTTTAAAACCACCAACCTTTCAACATTTTCAAAAATAAAACCCCAACTCTTAGATTGTAAGCGCAATTAGGCAAGGCTTTCGTCTCCTCCTGTGGTATAGTTTGTACTTTTTTGTAGGCAGCACTGTAGATTATTTCAAATTCTTTAATTTATTCTTTCAAAATTGTGAATGAACAATATAAATACACACTTACTAATACTAAAAATATTTCAGTGCCCCCAGTTTGAGACATATTGGTAAACTACCAGTCTGTGCTGTCATATAACTATGGTGTTATTTTATCATTATTAAAATTATTATGCTTATAAATATTCTTTCCTATTTCTTCACAAAAAGTTTTTTTATTGATCAACTAAATGTACAAAATATGTAATATTTGAATTTAAATTTGGAACTTTGCATACACTGTAAATATTTCATATTTACCACTTACAGTCAGCAGGAGAAGGTCTGAAATCTGCTTACTATAAGCTTTCCTTGGTATTTTACATCTGTACAAATATAAAAGTGTATTATTATCTTAACCCCTTTGCCCATAGTCTTGTTTATTAATAAACCATCTACGCTTAGAGAGCAAGAAGCCAACACTTCACTGCTGCTGGCTCTCAGTTCTGGATGTCACTGACAGCTGGGTTCCCACTAATGATTGGAAACCCATCAGAAAAGTTTCTGATTATGTGACCACTATGCCAGCTTTAACATTGGGATTATATACAAGCTATGGGCTTTACTGATATAAAGGCTGCAGTGTTCATCTGAGGTTCCATCTACAAATAGTTGAATGGTCAGAATTAGCTGACTTGCAAAACAAAAATAGTGTTATTCTTATATTTACATTTTTGCATATAATTTTTTTAATTTTAAATTACACAATAAATGGAAGTATGAAAGCATAAAGCAATAGTTTATAAACCTGAAAAGCATGACAAATGAATAAAATTGATCACAAGCATAAAGCTCCCTTTAAATAAGTGTCTTTGCTCAACCAGGTATTTCCCTTTCTAGTACAAAATAACATTTCACAAGGAAAAGTCAATGTAAAACAGGATGATCTGCATAAGGGGGGAAGCTTTTGTCTGTCTTGTATTTTTTTAAAACAATGGAAAACTTGCCATCCATTACAAAAGGCACACAACATTTGTTCAAAGACAGTTAAAGCCAAAATATAAACGTGTGCTGCCAATTAAATTAGAGATTTAG
Source organism: Pyxicephalus adspersus (assembly GCF_032062135.1). Taxonomy (NCBI): domain Eukaryota; kingdom Metazoa; phylum Chordata; class Amphibia; order Anura; family Pyxicephalidae; genus Pyxicephalus; species Pyxicephalus adspersus. Next base: position 10,237 of record NW_027317438.1, on the reverse strand, counting down.
AATCAGAATTCTTTGAATATGCACATGCTACAAATCACAGCAATGATTTTTATAGGACCTAGAGTGCTTGTCACTCGTGACACTCAATAATAATTGAATAGGAAATATATGGAGAAGAGAAAGTGCTATATAAATTAAATAAACCCCTTGGAAAAAAATGTAAACATTATTTGGTTTAAAATCTTTGTAACCATGACAACATGGACAGATTTTTAAACTGAACAGTGTTGATTGAGTTCCATATTGACGTTTTTCTACATGGTTTACTAATATGGGTCCAGAACTGCCAAATGGTTCAATATTTTCCCTTTTTTTATGCACAGAAAGTCTGTAACAATCTTAAGGCAAGGTCATTGCTGTTTATAGCAAATCAAGGTTTAACTTCATACTTTAACATAGGCATAGACATTTATTTAGTCAGCATTATGGCAAGATAGAATCATCTGCTATCCTATTTGACCCAAAGGGGACCTTGTGACTTTATGGGACTATTTATTATTTATTTATACTACATGAAAAAATAATTCTCTGGGGAGCGTCACATCCAGATATGTCTAAACAGAGAAGCACCAGACCAATAGTATAAAGTCCATGTCTGTTGATAAAAAGTCCGTTTAAAGGGGTTGTATATGCAGATCAGTATATACTTTCTATATGTGTTAGGTGAATAAACTCCCATGCACATACATGGCCTATACAATATGCTTACCAGGCCAATCAGTATTACTTAAACTCCCAACCCAGGAAGAAGACAGCACAAAAAATGCAAATGCCAACTAGAATGTGTGCAGATGTTGTATTGCTGGAATCTTTAAACATCACAACTAAGTAAAGTTGGGTTTAATTTGGTTTCTAATAGCCTAGAAATGTCTTCTGGTTTGCATTGGAAGGTTGGCAGCCAGCCAATGTTTTTTTTTTCTCATAGCAAAACCTCATGCTAAGTAAACACATGTAATTATTGTCCTACAAAACAGTTTGTGACTGTTTGGGGTAACAATTTAGGAATATGAAAGCATGACAATAGCAAATTTTATAATAATAGTGGTCTATATATATATAGTTTTTTTATTATATATTTATATTTTATATTTATTTATTTATATATACATACATGTAGCTGGATGCTGAGAACATTAAGCAGGTTTACGATCTCCATGCATTAGGCATCCTGGTTGAACCATCCCCTGTGTAACCTCATTGACATTTACTGTTATTGTACTGTTCTGTGGAAGTCATATAAAAAAGCCTAGTAGACCTGTACTCATCCCTACCTGGCAGGTGCCCAGTGGTATCCAGCTAACCCTTTATTGTATTGATAAAATACACAACCTTTTAAAATTAGATTTGTACATGTTCAGCCAGCTTTGATGAGTTGCACAGACATATGCAGTATATGACTCTTGGTTAGTGTTTATATGAGCACTGTTTGATTTCACATTTGTAATACTAGTAACATTTTAGCAATAAGCTCAAATGAACTTCTGCCTTGATTGGTAAATACTGGATAAGCTTGGCTATTTGTATGAACGTATTATCGACAGACATTCATGCTTTATTAAATACTGGGATGGGGTGTGTATATGTATGTGCATCATTGCTACTTTTAGTAAATCAGCCCCAATATCTAAAGAAAAGAAGAAAACAGAAGATAACAGAAAGGTAAAATAAAAGTGTGGAGGGGGGGAAAATGGAAAGGAATTAGCTTATTGTAATGGCCCTAAAAAAAAATGATATAATGTCTTTTTAAGATTGTACCACATGCCAGACTGCCTAGCTAAATATATAATTCTCCTAAATATAACTTCTCCTAACCAAAGTTATGCTTTTGGGGCTTTTTCCACCCTGGCACATTGAAACATATTAGGTTGTCTTGTCCCTGTGTTAGTAGACTGTAGATAAGGGTATACAACCTTATCGGCTCACTACTCACCAAAAACCTTGGGAAACCCAGCTCAATAAACCAATTGTAGACTTCTCTCATGCAGAAAAATGACTTGTCTCATACATTCTCATGACCACCAACTTATGATCTGATGAAGTTAAATGCTTAATAGAAGGCACAAGGGTCAGCAGAATGTGGAGAGCTATAGAGCCCACTCTTCCTTATTGCATACATTCAATCTTTTGGAGATAAGGAACAGGGATACTTTTTAGCTTAAAGTATGTAGGCAAGTGACCTAGTGGCAAGTGACATCCCTCCCACACCTTTGTCTTGATAAAGTCTTATACATAACAATGCCAAATAGGCTTTGTTCACAGCAGATATAAGCTTCTCTACTTCAGTGTACACCTACTTCCCCATTCTCACCTATAATATTATAACAAAACCTTTGCAAACATGCTGGAGGAAAAGAAGTTTAAGCTCCGGATAAGGAAGGCATTCTTCACTGTAAGGTCTGTAAAAATGTGGAATCAGCTCCCTCAGGAAGTAATTTTCAGCAACTACTATAGCTTGCTTTAAGAAAAAGCTGGATGTTTTTCTAGAAGCACAGAATATAACTGAGTATTAAGGCTTTAAAGTAAAAATAGTAATAGTAAAACAGTGACTGTTGATCCAGGGAACATCTGATTGTTTCATAGAATCAGTAAGGAGTTTTTTTCCCCTGTTGAAGCAAATTGTACCAGGGTTTTTTTTTGCCTTCCTCTGGACCAACTATGTCTTATAGGGTTTTATATCTGGGATATGTTTATTTTCCTAGGGGTTGAACTTGTGGGCCTGATTTATTAAAGCTCTCCAAGGCTGGAGAAGATACACTTTCATCAGTGAAGCTGGGTGATCCAGCAAACCTGGAATGGATCTGGTTCAGGATTAAAAACATTGAAAATGAATGGAAACGTCCATTGTTGTTGGATCACCCAGCTTCACTGATGAAAGCGTATCTTCTCCAGCCTTGGAGAGCTTTGATAAATTAGGCCTTTTGTCTGTATAGTAATGTGAAGTTAAGAAAACACATAAATTTTATCCGTTCTAAGAAAAAAAAGAATACCAATCCAATCTACTTTATGATATCCAACTACATTTAAACCCTCACTTGCATAAGCCCTGTTAAAGGGGGATTGGACAAATGTGTTGGATATTTCTTTTAGCTTTATAAAAATTGAATTTCCAACCATGTCTACCAATATCTTTACCAAGCTTACTCCTGGCACTTAATAGGCCTTTACTTTGGACCCATCTTAGAAAGCAGCCTTTTAATTAATTTAAACAAGTCAACTGATCCAAAAAAAACATTTATAGGGCTTTGAAAGAAACACATATAGAGTTATTGTAGGAGCAAGTAACTTTTACTCCAATTTCACTGTTTTATATTTCCTCTGTCAAGCCCTTATTGGAATTCTTTCTTTTCACTTCCTGTCTTATTACAAGAGAAGGAAGTTAAGTAACTCCAAATATGTCACAACAGCAAGAAAAAAAATTAATTACAGGAGCATTAAAATTTAATTAATTAAATCTTAGTATGCATGAATAAAAGCAATAATGTTAACAATATTTTTTAAGAAGGCAACATCTGGCACAAAAAAGCTGATAGGATCGAACTATTGACTAATAACAAATCTAGCACGAGAAAAGAAGTTTTGAACATAAAGTAGATATTAAAGTCACTCTCTTACAGGTCCCCCTGAACCTTCCTCTAGATTTTGGGTGATCATACCATGTTCAGGGTTGTTGCAGGTATCAAAGTAAAATGTTAATTTGCCACATGATAATATTTACTCATTTTAACAAAAAATATCTGCACTCTCAAAAATAAAATTTAATGGCAAAAATATTTTTTCAAAAATCACCTAATTGTGCCTGCAACTGAACATCTAATACCAGGCATGCACATTTATCCTTTTCCATATTGCTTGATGCATTACAAAGAAAAACAAATGTATAAATATAAATATATACAGTATATCAGTCTCAATTCAAGTATAACAAACATTACAGTATGCATTAACAACAAGACTTAAAAGCTACAGGCACTTAAGGGGAAATCAAACCCCTACACCCTTATGACAACTATAAAATTGTCAAAATGAAAAATTGTACATCATTCATTGGAGATTAACTATTAATTTACAGTTAACATTAAGTATCCATTATTTATAAATATATAATATATATATATATATATATATATATATATATATATATATATGTATACCTTCAATTTTTTGGACAAATACATACATTTTTATTTGTTTCTTAGCATAAGATGATATCCAGGCTGAGTTGCATATACATATAAAAAGGTACAACCTATTGTTATACAGTTCTCTTCACTCATTCAGTTTAGTTCTCTCGTACACAATGCACCTAATCTTGTTCTATTGTTGTTAGCCATAGAATATTTTGGATGTTTCATTAATGTACAGGTGTAAATCCAATTACAGTTTGTTTAATACTCCTCTACAAATCTTGCTCTAAGCATATTATTCCTATTTAAGTCTATAATGAAAACTCTATTCTATTCTTCTATTTTTTATCTTCCTAATTCTTCTGATAGTGTATTAAAAGAACTAGTGCTGTGTAGGCTCAATAGTTACAAGTTGTCTATGCTCATATTCTTTAATTGGCTTCATTTGGCAATTTTAGGTTTCACAGCTATAACCTTATTTTTCACAAAGAGATGCTGCATGTCCAACCCACTACATACAGGATTCTCCTTTTGAATAGGTTATCACTGGTGACCGTTTTGGCATGTTGACTATGCTACCACTGGCATATCTTAGAGACAAAGTGGAGAATCAAGTTTCTTTGGATCAGAGTTATCCCAAAACCTGAGGTGTTCTAATATACAAATCTTAACTTTATCTAGAGACTTGGTGCCCGGCCCTGCCTCTTTCCACCAATATGGCCAGGTAAGGATTTCACAAACAGGGGAATAAAAAAAGCAAAAAAAGGTATTAGAACAGGCTTTGTGGATTCTGGTAATGATTACATTATTACAAAGTATTTCATATTATGGCTTTCTCAAGGAGCTAAGTCTACCTTAACATAAGTAGATAGATCGCCCAGTTTCATACCATTATAGATGCACATTGAAAACAATTTACTATATTAGTAAAGGAGGTTCACTTAGCAAAAAAACATTTCTACAGTTTCATGTGCACATCTTTGGACAATTGATGTCAACACAACTTCATGTCCTTAATTAAGCTAATTGAGCAATGCTACATGAAAATTCACATTGCTAAGTGGAAAGCCTCCATGCCTTCAACAAATTAACCCCAGTGATTGAGCAACCCTTTGCTTTGTGGATGTAAATGAATACAATATATAAAGTATTACATTTACAAATAACTCAGTATTTCATAATGGGTAGATATAAATTTGTCAAAGTCTGTCCACTAATGCCTAGTTTTTTCCAACACTGGGAGTTGCCCATTATAGCAAATGCATCAAAGACGCCTCTTCTTTACCAATAGCATTAATATGACACTGATATCCCTTGCTTGATCAGTAACCAGACAGTGGTTATGGATGAAAATGAGGAGTTTGAGAAAAAAAAGGAAAGTGTAGCATTCTATTATCAGTATTATTTAAACTGGTAAAACTGTAAATCATAATTCCATATCCCTTGGCCTTCTACCTTCCAAATATAGAACATTGTACTGCAGTAATGATTTAATGTCATGCTAGTGCAAAACAAGGCAGATTTCTTTTTGACCACTGAATGTTCATGTCCACTAGAAAAAAAAAGGAGGTAGAAATAGTCATGTGTATTTTTTGTGCTGACAAAAGACAGTATCAGCCCCCATCCCTTGATACAAATCTTGCTTAGATGCCAAGAATGTTATTGAGGTGGTGACTACTTTTTGGCTAGGAAGACAGTAAGGGGATGACGATGGTATCCTAAAATCCTTGCCATACGAGAATTATTCCAGTATCTTCTGCTGGTAAACTACAGTACCCATAATATTCTACATCATCCCCAGATTGCATTTATGTCGGTTCTGGACTATTTGGCTTTTGGCTTGGTCACCGGGTTGGCTGTGCTATGTGGTAAGGCAATATCAGGACTTGAACAAAATTCAAATCCTTTGAAAGGCAAGTCAGCTATATAAATAAAAATGTCAGCAGCCCATGCCTGCAGATTATATTGGGTGAGCAGTTTTCCATTATAATCTGTGGAGTTCTGGTGTCACTCTGAAAGCCGTTCCCTCCTGTTTTGCATCAGACATGCTGTCAGTATTGCTCACTCACAACTGATCTCCTCCAATCACATTGGCTTTCTCAGTAATCTGGGGGAGTCAGTTTTATTAGTTTGTCAGCCTAGTTCTATAGTGTTCAGGTAAGAACTTTCCAGGCTTTTATTAGAAACAAAAAAATAAACTTTTCTAAATGACTTGTAACAGAGAATGAAATGGGAAAACGATATTGTGCATAATGTTTTGTAATTATTTAAACTACTCAGTAATGACATGGAATCACCCTTTCCACAAAGCTTAATAGCAAATGTGAAATATGCGTTCTATGAGAGGTTATATGCAATACAAAATAACACTCTTGCTCAGTCCAGAAAGAAGAGTCAATTGGATAATACATAGATAATGCTTCTCTCTTTATTTTCTTCTAAAATGATATATAATCAAACTCTGGGTAATCAGCTGTCCCTTAGGCAAGAAACTCTAAATATAAGAATGTGATTTTGCAATGTAAACCTAAACAGAAATAAATGATTAAGCAATTTGCCCTCACTTAGACAACATTAAAAAGAAATCAATTCTGTGTTTTTGTTTTGTTCATCCTTACATATTTTACAAAATGCAATAAAGACTATTATGAGAACAAACAGAAAATAATATTTATGGCGTATGTTTTGTTAAAATACTTGTAATGCATTTTTGTTTTAAAAGCACTTGTATTTACAGACTAACACTTGAGGGAAGCATCTTTTGCAAAATGCGCAGACATAATGTAAGCATTACAACATACAACACGGAACCTGTTTGGATTGTTTATCTGGCTTTTGTCAATGTCACACTTGCATTGACTTTCACAACATCTCTATAGAGCATGCAGGCTCATTACCTGACATAAGAGACAAAGATGCTGATAGAATTGCAATAACTCACATGACTTTAGCAGTGTAACTCTGACCTCATCCCCGAGAGTTTAACAACTGAAACAGGTCACTGATCACCAGCAGTAACAAGCAATAACCAACCATAAAACAACACTACTGCTCTGAGGGTGACATTTACCATTTTACAAGGGCAAAAACAAAGAGAGAGAAATAGACGGATGTAATGCTGCTAACAGAGCATGTAGACCTGTCCAGCAAAACTATAGTATTCAATAATATTTTGTTATATTTAGTATTTTTATATAGAAATAGCAGGAACTACTTTTGCTCATCATGTCTTGAAATACTAGCGCCACCGGAAATAATATTTTGTTGTACTTAGTATACATGTAAAAGAAATACTAGAAACTACTTTTGCTCATCTGTCTCTGGATTTATCTGGCTTCAGCCCTTCAGACACTGGGCCTGATTTAATAAAGCTCTCCAAGGCTGGTGAGAATACAATTTCATCGGTGAACCTGGGAATCTAGCAATCCTGGAATGGATCTGGTCCAGGATTGAAATATTTACAACAAATAAAAAAATCACTTTTAATAAATTCCTTCCAGGTTTCCTGAATCACCCAGATTCACTTATGAAAGTGTATGGATGGCTCCACAAATATGCCCCTTCCAGGTAAATTAAATTCTGCTAGTTTTTAGAACAATGTCAGGTAGTACATTTTACACACTGCCTAACTGATCTAATGACACAGATCATAAATAGACATTTATGTATGGTAAAAAGTATATCCCCTTCGGTATTATTTTTACTCTATAATGTACATGCTTCATTGTTATGCCAATCATATATTTATAGTCAAAGATATCCTAAAATAATGCTTTAAAATGCATTTTCAATTTCCCATAGACAACGTCAGGATAATATATAAACAACATTATATAAATACATTTTGTACAGTAGATATTATTTATCCAAATTGTTTCCATAAAAAAATCAAGACTCGTCCCACATTCCTTTTATATATCATCAAAATTTTTATATTTGAAGCAGTACTCTGGCTTTTTGTTTTTTTTTTTTCAAAAGAGTAATGAAAAATTCTAAAGGAATCTGACTTTTCCCTCCACTAAAGAAAAAGTTTTTGGCTGGTGTCCCACTTAAAGAAATTAACATTTCCCACATGAGTAGAAAGCATGCAAGCAAGATTGAAAACACTTTATTAGGCATAACATTAAGGTCTAGAAAGTGTTTCATTATCTATTTTTTAAAACCTGTTTTAAAATTGTAGAATAATGAAGAAAAGAATAGAATAACCAAGAAAGGTACCGGTACTCGATCAAGCTTTATAGCCTGCATGTGGTTGTACAAAAAAATCCTATTTATTTAAGTAATAATGCATATATAAATAAATATAAGTTATGGTCAGGTCTGAAAGATAGCTCATAGAGAATCCTATTTGTTTATAGAAATATTGTACGAATATTTTTATATATATATATATATATATATATATATATTTAAAAAAATTAAACATAGAGAATGCTTAAAACATAATTACAAAAAACATATTTAGGATGGAATTACATTACGATTTTTTGCATGATCATTATGCTGTGCTACCCTTTCTCCACACTAAATAGTCTTAATCCCCCACTTACACTTTTTATAAACTTATAAAAAGTAAAAGGGTATAAAAACCCTTTTATAGTATACATTTCAGGTGATTAAGCCTTAAAATTTAGCGGCCTTTCTGTTGACTGACTGTCAAAAATATTGGACATTTCGATATGGGCATGAATATTTGCACTTGTTGTAGAGAAATAAGTAGCACTGATATTTTGGATTTAATCTTGCAGTTTCTACACATATTTTATTTATATTTTTTGCTTTTCATAAAAATGGGATTATCCATGTTGTTAGTAGAGTATATTTTCTTGAATCCTCTGTGAGTTGATAGGTATTATAAAAGGATTTGTGTTGCCATTACGGTTAATACACCAATCTTGTGCTGATCATATCTTTTTCACATCTGCCTTGCATAATTCTTTTTTATTTTATGGTGTTTGTACAATCCCTACGTAATCTAGCACAAAGATAAAATGAATCGATATGCACTATGGAGTGCCTGAGGGAAAAGAGTCCACCTAAGATAAAAATATCCAGGAAATGAACATGAATGTTGTTCTGTTTTATCACATATAAAGTTGGCCAATCTATATATATTTTTTTTAGTTTGCAGGAGCAATGCCCAAGGTTTTTATTCTTGCAAACTGCAAGAAAATGTATGTTTATCCTACAATAATAGACATAGCTCTAAGCCTCCAGAAGCTAAGGTGGGCTTAATGTGGATCAATCACCAGCTTAAAACAGAACATAATTACTGAATTGTTCTCTTATGGCTCAACTTTTACGTTAGTGTCTGGCAAGCATTTTTTTAGAATCAGGATTGTATTTTATTAGGCTATATGGTGTAAATTACAGTAAAACATTTACATTACCATTAGAACTAAACCAATTTAAAATATAAAGGCAAGCAGATTTTTTTTTTCAATACAAAGTCCTGTATCCAATCCAATACAAAATAATACAAAATATATTTATGTGGTTTTGTCTATAGGTATGTGACGTTGGACTGTTGGACACTAGGGAGGTGTTTTAGAAAAATATATTATTATACATATTATTATACGAATTATCGCATTTTCAGTATTTTTCATTTATTTATGCATTATTGTTTAAGCTGATTTTTGTGTATTTTAATTTTATTAAAAGTATTTTTTTTTTTACATGATTGTGTGTTCCAAACATTTTTTATATTCATGATATCTACTAGACCCCTGTTCAGACATTTTTCTGTAAGTTACAGGTCTACAATTTAGAAAACAAAATTTCATGAAAAACAGTGTACCGCTTTTGGTACAGAAATCTAGACATCAGTGTAACGCTCAGGTGGTTCAAACCCATATAAGCTTTAACTTAAACTCATTTTCAATATCTTTAAATCCTCAGCTTTCATTTAAATAGTACTTAGTGATCTTGCCAATAAAGAGGACTTGAGCTCAAGCATCTGTTTTTAAATGTTTTAAAAAACAAGATGCAAAATACTAGTTACCAGCATTGCCTTTGGGCTTTCTGCACTTAATTTTTTCCCCATAACTGGCGTTTCATGCCTTACTCTGCACTGTGTCTCTGCGTGGAAGTGGTTGTCTTGACATAGTAGG
>NW_027317437.1:10691-14817 GCF_032062135.1 Pyxicephalus adspersus | reverse complement strand
GTAGAGATTAGGGATGAGCGAGAATGCCTCTGACATTCTTGCGAAAATTTCCTCGAACTTCCGATGGTCCTGCAAAATTTCGGCGAACCAATTTCACGAAACCATCGGAAGATCAAGGAAATTATAACAGGAGGATTCACATGATTCACAGCTGCATTCATAGGGAAGATCCCCAGCACTAGAGGTTAATTTACCTCTAGTGCCCTGGGGATTGCACACGCTTCTCAATGAATGTGGCCACGGCAGTGGAAATGCAGAACTCTCAGTGGAGAAAATTCATTGAGAGTTCCTCTGCAGTTCCACTGCTATCCCCGGGCACTAGAGGTTAATTACCTCTAGTGCCCCGGGATCACAGTGGATTCTCAGAGCTGCAATCATTCTTGCAGCTCTGGGAATCCTGTTTGCGGTAACCGGCACTAGAGGTTAAATGGGGACAGGTATCTCCATTCAAAACCTCTAGTGCTCCTTGATTGGCTGAGGAAAGCTTGACCAGTCCTAAACATAAATGTAAAAGAAGTAAAATGAAGACAATTTAAGTATCAGTAGTATCTGATTAAACAATGTAGGTTACCCAAAACCAGCAAATGTCACCTTTCTAGCAAAATCTAGGAAACTTGGACACATTTGAAATGAATCCCATGTTCCATCACAGTAACGTGCCACAATCCAGTATATGGAGGTCTGGAAGAAAAGTCATAACATCAGCTTTCCTCGTATGTCTTGTTGTACGGCATGTAACCACTGCGGTAGATATAGGACGACATGACCTTTATGTACTTAGTAAATTGTTTGTACAATACATCCTGAGTACAGCAAAACACTGGATCGTATAAGATCAAAAGTATCCTCAGATGTTTGCAATTTAATAGTGTAACATATGTATGCTATTAGAATATTAAATATATATTTTAAAATTGTAAAGCATGTAAATATTTCCCAGGCAGCTATTCCCACAAAATTTACCCCTCGTGGCCATCAAGGGAAATGTTGAGGGCCACGAACTGCATGACATCCTCTGTGTGTTTGGTAAACTGAAGGAGAATTATTTTCCTGCCCTTCAAATTTTTATGATAAAAGTCAACTCCATGAAAAACTATTATACTTGCCGTGTGCATGCCAAGCTAGGGTCAGTTCGTCCTGTCCCAGGCTACATGGGGCACCTTAATATTTTGGGAGTGTAAAACGAAAGGGACCAGTAAGCCATCCAGCCATGAAGGATGAGTGGACAGATAAACCACAGGAGTTCCAGGACACTGACATACAAATAAGCACAAACATTTGTTTTAAAAAGAAAATTGAATTGTTCAGAGTAATAATACATTTTACAAAGGGTAAAGGAACAGTTTTAGTCAGGGGTGCTGTACATCATAATATAAACCTTATAGTACAATACTATGCCTAGAAATCATATCAATATTTTCATTTTAAGAACCTTCATACTTTAGGATAACACTCTGATCTTGCTTACTACCAAATCTTTTATTTTGATGCAAGAATTAAATGGGCAATGTGACAATTGTTTGGGTATTTAAATGAACAATATATGGGTGACATTTTGTTTATACCACCACTATGTAACTGCTTAAAACCCAAGCATTAGCTCAATGTACTCCGCACCCCACTTATTCACATAATTTGTAGAGTTCAGTGTTCTCCCCAGCACCTTTTAGCTGGGCGTACCACCCAGCACTTTTCAATAACTACCCAGGTGTTTTTGAGATCACTAAAGAGTTGGGTTACAATTTAGGGGCTGCCATCCGCCTAAAATTTCTTCCCACCCACCTTAAAAATGTTTCTGGGCTAAACTCAGGTGTTTGCAGTTACCACTGTCCAAGCACCCAAATTTATCCGTTAGGCATTGCAAGGCATGTGGTTGTTCAAAGCGCTTAACAAGCTAAAAAAAAGCCTAAATGCTTAGCAAACTTCTATGGAAGCAGTTGACAGGACAAAAGACGCTACAAAAGACGCTACAAAAAGCACCTAACTGTGAATTAAAGTGGACCTATCATCACATTTCTAACATGTTAAAGGGTGTTTAACCCTTTTTAAATCAAGAAGGCAGTAAAGACAAACCCCAGCAAACCCTATAAAAAAAAAAAAAAAAAAAAAAAAGAGGGTAGTAGAAACAGTGCTGGGCTCAGTTTGTATATGGATCTAGGTCTTTTCACAAGTAAATGGTAAGTAATATATTTTTTATTGGTGCTTTAATGTATTCTTTTTTACAAAAACCAATAAATTCCCTTTTATTATAAAAGGAGGGCCTGGTGGTTGGGGATGGGGGGTGGGGATATAACACCAAAAAACATCAGTGTGGATGAGCGCTAACCACTGCATAATATGTCAAAGAAGAAAAATATTAAATATTTTGTGCAAATGTATGTTATTATCACAAAGAAACCTTGTACACCTGTTACATGGCTGCTTCACAAATGTACAAAGTCATACAAGAGGGGTCTGCTCACCGCAGAAGAGACTTCTCGAAGTGTGGCACCCTAGCTTGGCATGCACACGGCAAGTATAATAGTTTTTCATGGAGTTGACTTTTATCATAAAAATTTGAAGGGCAGGAAAATAATTCTCCTTCCGTTTACCAAACACAGGAGATGTCATGCAGTAGGTGGCCATCAACATTTCCCTTCTGCAGAACAAGGGGTAAAATTTGTGGGAATAGCTGCCTGGGAAATATTTACATCCTTTACAATTTTAAAATATATATTTAATATTCTAATAGCATACATATGTTACACTATTAAATTGCAAACATCCGAGGATACTTTTGGTCTTATACGATCCAGTGTTTTGCTGTACTCAGGATGTATTGTACAAACATTATACTAAGTACATAAAGGTCATGTCGTCCTATATCTACCGCAGTGGTTACATGCCGTACAACAGGACATACGATGAAAGTTGAAGTTATTACTTTTCTTCCAGGCCTCCATATACTGGATTGTGGCACGTTACCATGATGGGACATGAGATTCATATTAAACGTGTCCAAAATAAAATCCTGTCTATAGCAGTCACTCAAGCGGCGTTTCCTAGATTTTACTTGAAAGGTGACATTTGCTGGTTATGGGTAACCTACATAGTTTATTCAGATACTACTGATACTTAAATTGTCTTCATTTTATTTCCTCTGAGCTTCTTTTACATTTATGTTTAGGACAGGTCATTCGCCGGTATAACCGTCTCACTGGCAGGGGACAGCATAGATAAGCCTCTCTCTTTATAACATAGGGGATGCCTTGAAATAACATTCAGGGAACCCCTGCTATAATTACTATATCCACAGCTCACAGTACATTTGCATGGTGGTCATTAGGAAGAATTCCACTTACATTGCTACACCCTTACAGATAGCCAAAAAGATCATTGGGGTCACTTACACTGACCTGAGAGATGCAAACTGCTCATTGCTTTAAGGAATCCCTATAAACCTGTGGAGGAACCCTGGTTGAGAATAGATTATAGACTGAGTTAGGCTGAACCAGGGGAACATGTTAAAATTGGTTCTGTTTATTATTCACGTGCGGGCTTCTACACAGGCTCTCAGGTAGTTATACGTTGGCATGCTGGCCATTTACATCTCTACTAGAGATGAGCGAGCAAGTTTTTAAAACTTGATCTTGCGGCGAGTTCGGCCGTTCTCACTTACCAAAATTGTAAGCTAGAATGGCCGTTGTAAATTCGCCGATCGAGCTCGAATTTAAAAATAACAAAAAAATAAAACGGGCCACACTGATCAATAAATGCAGCGCCGGCTGCATTCATTGATCAGGTCAGTGTGCGATCCCCGGCACTAGAGGTTAAATGGGTTACAAGTTTCCCCATTCAAAATGTCTAGTGCTCTCTAATTTGCTGAGGAAAGCTTTCCTCAGCCAAGAATGATTGCAGCTCTGAGAATCCACTGCGATCCTGGGGCACTGGAGGTTAATTAACCTCTAGTGCTGGGGATCTTCCCTATGAATGCAGCCGCGAATCCTGTGAATCCTCCTGTTATAATTTCCTCGATCTTCCAAAAGTTTTGGGAAATTGGTTCGCCGAAATTTTGCAGGACCATCGGAAGTTCGAGGAAATTTTCGCAAGAATGTCAGAGGCATTCTCGCTCATCCCTAATCTCTAC
>NW_027317437.1:1030-2143 GCF_032062135.1 Pyxicephalus adspersus | reverse complement strand
GATCGGAGACAGAATAGTAAGCTCACTACGGTTCAGGATGTGTTGACCGGAGTCCAGAGCTCTGTGGACAGGAAAAACGTAGGTGACCAAAACAAGATGAAAATTAAACAGTAAATTCATTGCTGTAATACATAAACAAGATCTGCTCACAGAGATAAGTTATTAGTATTTCTGTTCTGCCAGGCAAGAGCTGTGGAGCGATAAATATATATCCCATAGAAGGGTGTGCTTGGCTGGAATCTTAACCAGCTTTCCAATTACTCTTCTTCGGCAGTCTCTCTTTGCAATTCTCTACACAATAGCTTCTATTTCCTACCATAAAATTTAAATTCAAGCTCCTGCGCTTTGCCTTCAAATCCCACTGTCCATTGTCCCACTTAGCTTTCTGATCTGAAAAAAATAAATAATCCCCTAGCCACTCTTTTAGCTCCTTCAATAAACAGCTAGTGACTTCCTCACACGCACGGCTCCAAGACTTTTCTAGAGCTGCCCCGACTCTCTGGATTTGGTCACCTCGTCCTATTTGGCTTGCTCCTATTTTCTGCGAATTTAAAAGAGCCCTCTAAACCCAACGCTTTACCCTCACCTATCCGTGTTCTTCTGTCTCCTAAACCCTCACTACTTCCCACCATTCCATATCCCCCTCCTATTGTGTGATACTTCCCCCACCTCCTAGATTGTAAGCTC
Organism: Pyxicephalus adspersus; assembly: GCF_032062135.1. Lineage (NCBI taxonomy): Eukaryota > Metazoa > Chordata > Amphibia > Anura > Pyxicephalidae > Pyxicephalus > Pyxicephalus adspersus. The sequence goes on along the minus strand of NW_027317437.1, from coordinate 1,456 downwards.
TGGATACTACACTTGTTCTTAGCCAAAAAGTCGGCAAGCAATCAATAGGGCAACCAAACCATTTCCTTCTCTTTCTGCCAAAAAGCAATTCAGCGTCTGCTACCTGGGTAACGACGCAAGGGGGGAGGGAGGGTGATAACTGTCTCGTTCCTAGTAAGGGCTAAGCTTCTAGCACTATAGCAGCAGGTACCTGAAGTCGAATTTAATCGATGATCCTACAAGGATGAGCAGAGGGTTCCTCACCAGGACCTAATGGCTGGGATAGATTGAAGGGGTTCTCTACTTTCTCAGCTTAAAAAGCTTTGACACCCTGGAGGGTTTTAAGCCGGTACTTCACTTGATATTAGCCAAAAGGCCGGGAAGGGATCATTAGGGCAACCAAACCATTTCTTTTTTTTTACTTCCAAAAGATAATTTATTATCACC
>NW_027317437.1:0-488 GCF_032062135.1 Pyxicephalus adspersus | reverse complement strand
AGAGTAGTGGCTTTACTCTCTGTTCACAATGTGCCCAGTACCCCTTCCCAGGAATTACTGGCATCACACTTGTATCACCTAGCTTCCCTGGTGGTCCATCAGCCATGGCATTAACCATACTGTGCTTTACCCTCCTGACCTTTAACCCCAAGTGTGACTGGGGGCAGAAAAAAGGTGCTCAAAGCGGTAACCTGAGTCTTACCTGATCCGCCGGTGTCCTCTGTTGAGATCCCCTGTCCTCTTCCTTCCTCCAGCCGGCATCCTCAGCTTTTGATGAGTCACCGGGAGTTCCTGGAGACATCGGTGCATGAGAACGTTAGCAGCGGGGTGGGAATTGGGGATGAGATTCTGATAAATCAGCAGGCAGGTGGAGAATTGTCAGTTGGCCTGAGCTTAGCAAGTGCTGGTGTGATGTATTAGGGGCGGAGCATAGACTCAGACCAATCAGCAGGCAGTTGGGTGCAGCACAGACAAGGTGGTCAGAGTTT
>NW_027317436.1:7869-14847 GCF_032062135.1 Pyxicephalus adspersus | reverse complement strand
GGGCCTCCACACCTCCTGAGGTCATTACAAGGATGTGTTTTAATGTGTTTGATTTTGTATCGTATAACATTTTATATATATAATACTTTTTTGTTTAGGTCTCTATTTTTGAAAAGGGACATATAAATATAAATAAAAAAAAAAATGTACATTTTTTGCAAGTACAAAATAGTTGATCCTGGTTGATCCAATTGGCCAAGACATGAAAAGATGGACTGTCATGGGAGATCATGGGTGATCCAGCAAAACTGGAATGTATTTATAAAGGATCATTAGGTCTTTGTTTTCAATAGTGGACCAGATCCATCCCAGTTTTGCTGCATCATCCAAGTACAATTTTCCTCCCTTTTCACCTTAATAAATGGACTATTCTTTGGAAGATAGAGAGGACAATGCAAGTGGTATGAAAGAGGCTGAAACAACCAATATTGAAGTGAGGGTCTTGCACACCATCTATCCTCCACTTATAATAACCTTTTAGCATCTCATCTTCTGGGATTGTGGACCCATTCACACCTTCCAGCATGTAAAATTGAAGGATTAACACCTAAATAGACTTCCTGAGAAATGGGATTGGATGGGATTATATGGGATTATGTACTAGAACATGATGGTTTCTCAACCTTCACACCTCTATCCCTGGTTTTCCTTGACACATTCATAGTGATAGGTTATGGTGACTGGCCGAGCTATTTAAGATGATATCAATGACAAGGTTTGTTCCTAACACCTTTTAGAACGGAAGAACTAAAAAGCATTAACATTAAGGAACAAGTCCAGTTGGGCTGGACAAACTACTACTAACTAACACAGGGTAAAGGATACAAAATGTAGTTTATTCCTTCAGAGATATGTTAGGCGACCCCCGTTTAAATTTGAATAGGAACAAGAAAGGAAAAGATAGGTTTTGTGTGGCAACAAAAATGGTTTTACCAGATATCTTGCTCCCAACTACCGAACTTAATTCTGGATTTATCAATATATATATATATAATTGTATATAAATTTGGAACTACAGTCAGTATCTAGTTTGTATGGTAGCACAGTTGGCTTAGTGGCTAGCACTCTGGCGAATTCTCAATATGTCTGCACTATAAAAATACAAGATAATAATAATATTGCACTGATTCCTACAAATAGTACCTAAGCAATTGATCGATAAAGGAAATCCCTAAAGTAGATATGACTCAATCAATAAAGATTTCATCTAAGCTTTAATGTGTTCATGTGCTTGCATAGGTTGTAGCAATTCCTTATCTTCAAAATATTTATTAAAAAAATGCCTGGTAATTTTGTAATGGGGGACCTTTGTTAGGCCCCGTTATGTAGATACAACTGTTTCCAAGCTGTGCTTTTGTGTTGCCAATCCGTCACCTGTACCCTGAACTTTGTCTACAAGAGGCCAAACCAACACACATTGAGCATGCACGGTCCACCACTGAATCGGCAGAATTGGCACCCTGATGTGGAGCTGATACTGGAACCAAAGAATGTAGAAAGTAAATGACAGAAAAAAGTTGGGCATCAGCAACAAAGCCGATGAAAATGTGATGGTTTGCTCATTCTATTAGCTTCTTCAATTTTTTGGCAATGGAATTCGTAGGCTCACCCTGACTTTAATTTAGGACTTAACAATAGGTGTAGTTACTGAGACATTAATTATTTTAATGGCCCTACAAGAAAGGGTCACCTTCAAGCTCTCTCCCTAATGAAGAACCTTATAGACTTTAATTTACATTTGATCAATGTCAGAAAGAAATGCTGAGCTCATTAGATAATAAAGGTAAATTATAATGCAATTTCAATATTATTTAATTATCTTGTATTTATATAGCACCAACATTATATGCCATACTTTACAACGTCCATACTCATATCCCCCTGCCCCTCAAAGGACTCATAATCTAATGTCCCTACCATAGTCATTTGTCATTACACAGCCTAACGACTGAAGAATTTTTGAAGTGAACCCATTACCTAACTGCACATTTTTATGATGTGGAAGAAACTGGAGTGCTCAAGGCAACCCACGCAGACTAGGGAGAACCTGAAATCCAGATAGCGTCATAGCTGAGATACAAACCTGTGACCTAGTACTGCAAAGACAACCTCTGCTAATCTCTGAGCTATTCCAAAAAGCTTTTGCCCCATCTCCTTTCATGCCTGTATGGTACTGGATTATCTCACTAACCAATAAGGAAGCTTGGATGCCACAAAAGGGTAGGATCTGCCTCAGTTTTTGTGAAAAAATCAAGATAAGCACATCTTTACATTTTTTATCCTAAAATCCACTGATTGTGTCTTCCATACTGTATGTAAATTTTTAATGAAAGCATCACAATGATAAACTATAGCTGCAAATATTGTTGAAATTACCCCAAGCGTCTATGGGAAGACTGGGTGACCGTGCAGGAGCCAGTATGGAGAAAGGGAAGGATGGAGCATTGCCATCCTATACCAGGAAGCAACTGAACAAGGATCTTCATGGAGGGATCCTAAGGAATTAGGTTGCAAATAACATTTACATTTAGCATCATCCTGGTCATGCCTGTGCATTAGAACCCTATAGACCTTTGTGAGATTTTACTGATTGTGTTTACATCTACTTTAAGTCTTAGCCCTTATAGATATGTCACTAGCATCACAGTCATGAGTCAAAGGTCTTAAATATGTACAAAGTATTTAACCTTACTTTATCATTTATTGCTATGATATAGGCATAAAGCTACGTACACACTTCCAATTATTATCGTCGGAAAACGAACGACGAACGTTCCTGCACGATATATATGAACGATCGTATAGCATTTAATATGTAAGTGATATCATTGAATTTTTGGTGGGCAAGCTTTGCCTTTTCCCTGAAAACACAAGGGAGTTTAATAAGGTTGATATTGTGGGAGATATTTGTAACATGGAACATGGCATGTTTGGAAAATTGGGGAAAGCTATGGATTGCTCTATATAGATAGATGTGTGGGGTGTATTACTAGATGGGTCACCAGCAGGAGGAAGGAGGTCCTGATTCCTTTATATAGATAGAAGTTTGGAATAAATTACTAGAGGGGTCACCAGCAGGAGAAAAGTATTCGAGATACCCTTATATAAACACAAATTATGGGATGAATTACTAGAGGGGTCACCAGCAGAGGTCATGATTCTAGTATATAGATAGAATTGTGGTGTATATCACTAGAGGGATCACCAGCAGGAAAATGGAGGTCCTATTTACCCTATATACTCTAAATCTTTAGTCTGACCTTATTTACAAAATGGTGTCCAGTTCTGGAGACCACACTGGCAAAAGTATATTAGTATATTAGTATAACAGGAGTCCAGGGATGAAAAACAAAAATGACAAAAGGGCAGAAAAATGGCAAACCCTAAACATTATTTTGTAATTCCTAGTATGCTGTACAAAAAGAAATGCAACCACTCTGTAGAAAAGTATTACATTTTTAAAAGAAATCAAAAATATAGCAGTAAAACCTGTTTGGACCTATATGTTTTGATGTAGCAACAGTATTCATTCTGGAAGCAAAAAAGCAAACAATCTGCCTAATACTCTGCAGAATTTAGACCAAATTTATCTGGTTTTCCTATCAGCTTCTTTAATTGGCCTTATTGTATTTTAACAATAAGTTGTATTTACCCGTAAACACCAATAAAGGAAAAGTTCAAAGCCAGACAGATATATAACGGGAATTGTAAGCTCCAACTAAGCAAAACTGGGGACAATTGAATCTACATACAAGGGCTGGGGAACTGAAAGGAAGAAATCAATGATGTATTAGAGAATAGATGGGAATAATAGAATCTCAGCCCGGCTTGTATAGACATGTCTCTTCAATGCGATTGTAAATTGAAAGTAGCATAACAAAGAGAAAAGAGAAAACATCAACTGTTCAGTGCCAAAAGAGATTGATAGACTTACAGGAACTACCCCCCACACCCACTGACACCATTGCATTATTTCCTTTATAGGGAGTTGGTACACTGTTACCCTCACTCACACAATGACACCAATGTATTTTTCCCCCAATGGGGGTGATTTCTAGCTCGGACCCTGAACAGATGTTTGTCCTTTTAAACATTTTTTGGCCTTAAGGATTAGGATAACGGCTATTGGTCTTGCAACTGATGAGCGATGGCAACTTCCATAGCCAACCCAAGGAGTAGCCAGAGGAAAGTGTTACTTTGAGCACCTCAGCCGTAGGGAGGGAAATAGGGCCGGGCCCTCAATCAGTACGGCTAAGGTAGTTCCTAGTTTATGAGAGAGGGGTTGTACTTTATTTTATTTGCTTTTGTGCAAAAGTGAGATTCTATAAGTGGAACTGCTACACATGTGCACAGGAGTTTATTTATTCCCGGTAGTCCGCTATACATTACAGTAAAAAATTGCAAACAGGCAAGTAAGTTTGCTGCATTGCAAAAGAGATTCACCGATTCATTCTACCTGCTCAGAATGCTTTATGCATACTATATTCTGCTTTTATATATGTTTTACAGTTTGTTGGAACTGCTGTCTTGCAGTATTCAATTTTCCAAGCTTTGGAAGAAAGTGGCAGTGAATAATATAGCAATTAGTACAATTCTTGATTTCTTATATATATTTTTATCAGCTCTTATTTTACTAAAGGTATTTTTTTGTCATTTCTCTTCTAGTCATAAGATCATGTAATTGATCCATCTTATTTTTGGACATTAACCAGCTTTAATAGCTAATTGATTGCCGCTTTCTGCTCGCGTGGTTGGGTTGTGGTTTTACAGCGGCTGTTTGGTTTCAGAAATTGATGCAACTTCGTACATGGTGACCTGGATTGGAATTCCATCACCTTAGTGTTCCATAGTCCCCGATCAGTACGACCTCCATTACAAGATTAAAACTCTTCCTCCTTCATGTCCATTATAATGTAATTAATGTTAATCAATCTAATTCAATCTAATTTGATTATTAAATCTTATGTCTGACATCAAAGAGCTTTTGAGAGAACATATAGCCGATTACAATTACGTATACAATAGCCGATTAATCCATATTCTATATTTTATATTCATTTTAGGACACCGTAGATTTAATTTTTTTCTTGTTTTATATTGTACAATAAATATCACTTTGAAGGTTTGTTTCTGGCAGGACTATTCATTAGCAGGGTCCATTCCTCCTCCTGTGTCACTATCTGTATCTGTCTGTCATTTGCAACCCCTATTTAATGTACAGCGCTGTGTAATATGTTGGTGCTATATAATATTAATAGTAATGATAATAGCCCATGTAGGATCTCCTCCTTTGTAGTTTAGTCACTTCCAGTACTATTATTGGTTTTGCTTTTGTTGATCTTTGTGGGGTTCTACATTATTGATTTAGATTTTGATATTTCAAATGCATATAATGTTTTCTACATGAGGTGTATCATTTTAAAATGTTTAATGTTACATAAGTGTTCAAATACAACTGTAAGTACATCTCTAGTCCTTGCTGCCTTTACTCCAGAACATTTGTTTTTTGGCATCTTTGGGGTTTTAATAGATTTATTTGTCTTTTTATGAAGTGCATAGAATTCTTTGTACCTCTTCTCTTCTACAAAATATTTTCATTCATTCACAAGTACCTCTGTGTATCCCTTCTCCAGGTCACTTGTAACTGCAACCTTAAAATAATGCAATGTCATGTAAAAAAGTTGGGTGTGATATAAAGAAATGAATTGATAGATTGGACTGACAAGTAGACCTCCCTAAAGGAGCAAAACACCATGAAAGAGCCTTGTCCACTTGTTTCCCTATTCTTGAAGCCGGATGGATGTGTTGTGTGTGGCCTTTTCGTTTGGCATAGAACTCTATGTAAGAAATTTGTATGGCCATAGGAAGGTATAGCACCATTTGCTAGAGAGTAAAGGTCCACTTGTTGGGGAAGAGGTTCCTTAAAAGTGAACAGGATACTCACCTGTCCCCAATCCCTCGAAGGGCACCACCATCTTTCTTTCTTTTTCCCTGTAGACTATTCTCAATCATCTTAATTGTTCAGGCCAGGATGATGTAACTCCTGTGGGACTTCATTCATTCCTGGCATGTGCAGGGGAAGCCAGGATTGCCAGGCATCCAAAGCTGAAGGTGTGCAGCTTTTTGACTGATGCCCGTAGCACTCAGACAGGTAGAAGGGATTATTGAACAAGAGACATGCCTGTCCTACCTGATAGAGGTTTCTTAAAAGTGGAAGTTTAAATCCGCTTTAAGGGTTGTATTGAATGTCACATGACACTTCTGACTGCATTCACTTCATCGGTGGTTTCATGGCATTTCCCAGAGTGGATTCACTAAGAGAGACAACAGTGGACCATATCTGCGTAATTTGTATAACGTCACTTTATCACTTTACAGAGATTGCACCTTTATGAAGCCTAGATGTTTGAAAGGCTACAAAGAGTTGTAGAGATAAAACACATCAACTGTATAAATTAAGTGTTCAGTTAGTGCAACATTTTTTTAAGCTTATGAGTTTAAGAAGCTTTAGATGTAACATATGCAGAATCAATAGACTGTTATGATTGGAGGATGAGCAGGCATATTCACAAAAAGCAAATTAACAGAAGTTTATGGCAGTATGAAAATAAAATCCCTCTGTCTCCAGCCCTCCATCTATCTCTCTCTCTTCCTCTTCCTCTATTTCTCTCTTCTTGCTGTCCATTGTTCCCCATCTCTTATCCTTCTTCTTTCTCCCTTCTCTCTGCATTCTTCTTTTTTTTCCCTCTCTCTATCATTTTTCCTTTCTGTCATTCCTCTCTCTCTCTGTCTTTATCTGTCTCCCTCTCTGTCTCTGTGTCTCTCTCTCCCTTTTTTTTCTCTCTCACACTCATCCTTTCTTTCTCATTCTTATCACTCTCTCTCTCCTTCCTTCCTTCTTTTTCTCCCGCTCTCTCTTGTTCTCTCTTGTGCTTTTGCAGCATTAGTGTTCCAAGTTTGAATCTTGTCCAGGACACT
>NW_027317436.1:0-2871 GCF_032062135.1 Pyxicephalus adspersus | reverse complement strand
CTTCAGACATCAGTTCCAACCCAATTTCTGCACCTCTGCCTACTGCCTCTGGGTCTGCAGTAGATGATGGTAATCTTGAATAATGTAGACATGAGTCAAGAAGGATGCATGACTTTGTTGGCACAGATCCAGTGCTAGGTGGTGGAACACTCTTTCTAGCACTTACCTCTGGGAAATGACCTGGGTTCCAGGGGGGAATTTGTAAAATTATCCACACAGACCTCTACGATCTTAGTTAGTTTTGTGCATTTTAAAGCTTTGATACAAATATTAGTATGCCCTTGAACAAAAAAAAAGTTGATCTTGCCCATCAAGAGCAATCGAAAAAAGCTTCTACAGAAAATATGCATTTAAAATCTCCTTAAATTGACCTATGTATTAAAAAAGTCAAAACACTTTGTGCTCCCAAAAGTCCCAAGATGGCTGCTCTTTGCGCATCTATTCTGAATAAAGCTTGATTGATCTGACAGATAATGGATGTAGAAAAGGTAGAGGATTTGTACAAATGCCAAGAGAGGAAATCTAAAACATTTTTAGGATATTTTTAGACCCTCAAGGTATTACATTTATCCTTCCAAGGACCTTATCACTTGGATATCCATATAGTTTATTTTCAGTTTCTTGCTGTGAACAGCCACAATGTGTGTTCATCCTCAAACACCATCTGGTGAAACTATCCGTCCTTTCTCTGGGATTTAATACCTGGAGAAACTTCTTCACTGTTAATCATTCCATTTCATATAGATATGGGGGTTGATTTACTTTCAACACCTGCAATTTTCTTTCATGATCGTTTCCAGCGACAAAAGATTGACAGTGAACGAACAAATGCTGAACACACAGCGCCATTCTGTTGTAGAAGGAAGAAAGGGGATGAGTGAACATCATCCCACTCTGCTGTTCTCCATTGACTTGTACAGTGGTCGTTCGCCACCAGTCATTCATGGATCCATGAGGATGGACCAAGAGGAGTTCTCAACCGAGAGGAGCCTGACCGTTTCCATTTGGCTAGATCGTCTCACATATGTGCATAGCCTAAAGGAACATAGACTCTTGTCATTTGAAAGTAGATTTATCACCTTACAAAGAATATTTTACTTTTCATGGTAAACTAGGTAATGCTGTGTTGACTTCCACTATCCAATCATGTGCATTAAAAAATATTCTTGTTGTTTTTCGATTTCCTTATATGTATTTTGGTGTTCTTGAAAGGTGATAATTCACCCTGGTAAGTGAACATCTTAAACTCCTTTGGTAAATCAGCCCTAAAGTGTATCAGAGGGTTGATGAGTGAGTTTGAGAGCATGCATGTATGTAGATATGAAGGGTATCTGACTGTTCCTGACAATAGAGCGATACAGAGAGAACATGAAGCATATGTTTTGCAAAAAAAGTAACTAGTTTTTAAACCATAACTTTTATAAATGCTAAATCTTAAAGTGTAAACCCTAACCAGTTCACACTACTGAATTGGGGTAATGCTAGGTAACACGCATTATCTGTGTTTGTATGATGTGGTGCCATCTTGCCATGTTCTGGTTCAGTCAAAAATGCTATAAACCCCTTTTTTGGTGGTTTCTGGAGCATGAGGCAGCCCATTCAATTAGGCTGCCCGAACATAATGCACATAAACACAAAGCAGTAATGCCAAACAGTGTGACCAGGTTTCAAAAAGTACAATATATTATGTTTCTCTTTTATTTTTAAGTACACTTTTAACTTTTAGTGTAATAATAAAATTATTGGTTTAAATTGATCTTTTAAAATCAATAATTTCTTTATTAAACTTTTTTAACTTGAGAGAAGTTATGGTTGGGGACAGGAAAGGGTGGTGGTAGAAGTTACATACTTTTGATATATAAGAAAATGTTGGTTTTGATTTGTGTAACACACCTGGGTAGTTAGGTGGTATCAGATTCTTCAATCACCTAAACACCTTTAGTGTTGAAACCTAGGATGCAGCTCTCCAGAGTTGGTGGAGCCCCACTATAGAGGCGGTGGATAACATTGAAAGGCCAATTTCCACTGTTTTGCTTTTACCGACCATAGTTTCACCCTTCTGCTTTGCATAAATTTTGTTTCTGGTTTGAATGTCTGTTGACCTGCTGGCCTATTAAAAAACAATGGGGTGTGGGTTTTCTGAAAACCAAAGTGGAAAAGCTGCAGGCTAAACCGCAGTCATAAGTGATGGAAACTGCACTACTGAAAACAAGAGAGTAGACTTCCAAGCTGTTTATTAATAATAATAATAATAATGTGGTAAAATAGGTAAGATTTAACATCTGGTAAACCACTATGGGCATAGAAGTTCAATCATAGAGCAGTTGACTGACTGCGGACTTAGTGGTTTCACCTAAATTCTGGCTACTCTCTGTAGGAAGGGTTGTAGCACATCATTTTTGTGCAAAAAGGAAATGAACATTGGAAAAAAGAAAAAGAAAAGAGAAAAGAAGGTAAACTCTGCCCCAAAAGGGGGTATAGCTCAGTGGTAGCTCAGAAGCTTCTTTTCAGTTCTACTATAAAGGAAATGTGTCAGTCTGATAAGTGTCATCAAAAAAAATTAACTGTCACATGGAGAGCATTTAGATATAGTTGGAAAAATCTCTTAGCCCAATGGCATTTGTCCTCCTCATAAGTTTTGTAACAACAATATTGTATCTGAACGAAAAAAATTCGGCCTTGCTTGATAGCTGACCAGGCCACTCAACAGATTTTCTAGTTACTTAGGACGTTAAAACTTGCCTACCTAAAAGCCCAATCATCTTTAAAATCTCAAATTGTCTTCTTTCTCGACAAATATGATGATGAAGTGTTCTTAGTTTTATCCTAAAAATGACTATGCTCATGCAATCACCAATCTTTTAGTATGTG
>NW_027317435.1:0-14850 GCF_032062135.1 Pyxicephalus adspersus | reverse complement strand
GTTGGGTTCCTTCTATGTGGCTAAAGCAACCTCTACTCCTCTGGTAGGACATTCCACAAATTTTTATAACATCTATAGAAATGTTTGCCCATGAAATCAAAGGAGCTTTTAAGATGAGGCACTGGCATTGAATGGGAAGACCTGGCTTGCAATCAGCCTTCGAATTAACTGTCTAAGTTGAGAATTGAAGTCAGTGCCACTTAGGTTCCTCCAAACCAAAATCCAAAACTGTGTATTTGTGAATCTGGCTTCGTATATAAGGGCTCAATCAGGTTGACGCCAAATGGTGTCTTGCCCCAAACATTTGCCACAAGTTTGGAAGTGCTCAGTGTCTAAAAAACACTTGAACATGATTATTTGGAATTGGAATATGCCACCCAACCAGCATATAGATTGCTCTGATGGTCAGTTGTTCACAATCATTTGATTATACAGTACATAAAATATTTATGTTATTACCATGTAATATAAAGTTAACAAATGCAAATAGAGCTCTTGGTAGTATCTTTAGCCACATATTAAAGTTCTTACCATAGACATCGAGACAGACTGTTCCAGAGTTTGCTCCAATTGGATATACATTAAAGATACATTTAAAGCATCCCTGATCTTCCAAGGTTACTGAGCTGATGGTAATGGCAGACACATTGAACGTGTCCACCGTATATTGTGCAGTCCGATTTGTGAAGTATCCCAGTATCCTCTGTCCATAGACTTTGCTGCTGGTAGCTACCGGCCCGGTAAAGTTGCCCGTCTCCTTGTGCCATGTGATTTGGAAGATGTTTGGATGGCTAGCCTGCAGCATGCACTTGAGCGTTACCTTGCCACCAACGGTCGCTGATTGTTTTTCCTTGGTTATTACCATGACTGAACCTTTAGTACCAAGACAAATCATACAATAATCAATGGTGTCAACAACATTTGGTTGGATAATACAGAAATTCAGGTCCACTATTTTGCACACTGTTATTCAACATCAGAGCTCACAGTTCTTTCTTTTCATCATTAAAAAAGCCAATCTTGAGCTTCAAACAGTGACATGCCTTGGCAGAGATTATGATGAACACTGATTATAGCATCAGTTTGCTGCAGGCAGGAGGAAACATTTCCCTAGTCGGACTTGTAACTAGTCACCAGATAAAAAACCTATACCAGTCCCAGCCAAAAGCATCCTAACCCAAAAGTAGGAAATAAAGGCATTACCAACTAGACTGCTTTCTCTGTGAGTTGTAAATATTATTATTATTATTATTATTATTATTAATAATAATAAACAGGATTTATATAGCGCCAACATATTACACAGCGCTGTACGTTAAATAGAGATTGTAAATGACAGACAGATACAGACAGTGATACAGGAGGAGAGGACCCTGTCCCGAAGAGCTTACAATCTAGTAGAATACCTGGACGTGGTATTCTTACTTGGCATGTATGTCTTTAAAATCAACAAATATTGTATATCTGATGGTTTATCTACTTTCCCACATTCAATACAATTGCGAGCCCTTATTATTCAAAGCATTAAACCTGCTTGGTGGTTATGGAGCAACACAGAACAATTTCTACGGAAGACAATGAATCAATTCAATCTTTTACCCTAGGCGGTCACATTCACAAACCACAGCTGACATCCCCATAACTTTAGTTCTGAATATCCAAATATTCCACACAATGGACAAAAAACAAAAGTAAATCGAAATTACGAATCCAATGATGATAAATGAAATCTTACAAAGTAAAGGGGTAACCACTGAATGTGTCTGGCTGTCTCTGACTTCTAAAACTTGTAACTTACTGACCTGGAGAAAACATGCAATACAATCAGACGTCAGTAATTACTTCATGTAGCAAAAAAAACAAAACAAAAATCAGTGTGACAGCTTGCCATATAGCAATTTTAGGAGATGTAAACAATGGCAGGCTTTACCTTTCACATTATATTATATGTACTCCAATTCCTCTGAAGCACCACTGATCTCACCCGATTTGCATGAAACTCATCTAATTTTACATTTGGTTCTTAGCTGGGTTTTTTTAGTAACATTATTTTCACACTCAGAAATAATTACAAAAATACTGGCACAATCTGAATTTGTTTTTAGTTTGTTTTTTTTTCAGATTTTGTGTCACATGTTGCAGATTTATTTTAAAACCAGGAAGTGTTGAGAGCTAGGAAAAAGAAACTACTAGATGAATCCAAGATTTTGTAAGACTTCAAAAAGTCCAACATTGGTTAGGCATGATACTGTGACACTGCACATGTTGCATACTTTTTTTCTTTTTGTCAGATTATAGCTGGAAATGGATCATCATCCCCCCACTCCCTATCTTCCCTCCCTTCCCAGTCTATGTTATGTTGCTTTTTATTTTTATTCTTACCATTTTAGTCTTCAGACTTATTCAGTGATATGAGTGTTCCATTCCCAATGTATGTGGTGGGCAGCTCTTTGATTTGATGTGATGGCTTTAGCACCTCTCTTTACTATGAATGGCGTGTCCTGCCTTCATGTGCTGTGGACATTCTACACTCAAAGTATGTCCTCTGTCTTTTTGTCCTATCAATGGGTGATCTTTAACCCAGACAACTGCAGACATCTTCTGGCCAAAAAAGAGTACTGGGAGAGACAGCCTTTGTTTGGAAGTCCATGCTTTTTTTACTTTAATAACGTTTACACTTTCATTAAGTCTTATACTGTGATAGGAGGAGTAAGGGAGGAAATGAAAAGAAAACAATTTACCACAAATGTAAAAAATGCTTTTTTATGCTGCTGTCTGTGTCTACTTTGGAGATTTGTCCATTTATTGCTCTGGTTCATTTCAGCGGTTCAAAAGGATTCACTTTTATCAGGACTTAGAATCCTTGAACTAAATATTTATTGAACTTGAAAACTACTTTCTGCTCATTTAAAAGAGTGCTCAAAACCCATTTTTTCAAACTTGCCTACCCATCATCTTCTGTCTTTTGAAACCCTCACTACTTGTCCCCACTACATATCTCCCATCCTATTGTGTGTAAATTCCCCCTCCTACTAGATTGTAAGCTCTTCGGGGCAGGGTCCTCTCCTCCTTTATCACTGTCTGTATTAGTCTGTCATTTGCAACCCCTATTTAATGTACAGCGCTGCGTAATATGTTGGCGCTATATAAATGATGTTTGATAATAATAATAATAATAATAATAACTGGATGGATCCTGAGATGGTAATTATAGATGTTGGAGTATTGGATATCTCCAATTGTATTAGTCAAGTACACAGTAATAGTACCAGGCACTGATGAATGTAGACCCTTATATCCCCAAAAATGTGTGGGTTATAAAAAAAAACTATTTTTAAAATTTTTGACACTTTCCATCTTACACACACAAATAAAAAGCCAATCTTTAGTCATTTCCCCCGAATTGGTATAATGATAATCCTTTTTTTTACAATGCTTGAGAGCTGGCTAAGAACCTATTTGCAAAAATAAGTGCAAAGAGTAATACATAGAAACTTTCAACAGGTATACCTTACATTTACAAACAAAAAATAGTCCAACAAAGCTCAACTCACATCAGGATAGGGCTAACAGCAGGGGAATTTCAAAAATGAGAGTTGCATGCCTAAAATAAACAGAAAATAGGCATGTCTTCTTCATCTTGCAGAGCAAGAACCATCTATTTGACCAAGCCGCCATCTCATCTCCTATCCCACCATCTCCTACAACTCATTACCCTATCAGATTCTACACTTTTATACTTCTCATGATTTCAGCACATGAGGGGAAACACAACGGCATTAAAAGTTGACTGGCAACAAACTAAATGACAGAGAGAGAGAAGTTTAATTATTCATGACGAATGCTCATAGTTATCTCACTGCTATGTTTAGGAGATCTCAGATAATTCCAGGGACATTTGGAGTGTTCATAAAATTATTCTTAGTCAGTATATTGATAGTAAAGCCATTTTCATTAGTTGTCTTTCATTTAAAAGGTGTACATTGTAGGAAATGTGAGGCAGTGGTAAATCCCTTCCTTTAAAAGGACAATAACAGTGGAAAATACCTAAATGACAACCATGAGTCTGTTGGAGATAAACACAAAGATATAAAAACATGTAAAGTACGTAAATGAAATAAGGAAAGGTACATTTCTCAAGAAACATCTTAAACACTTTTATAGAACAAGTCCAGATCTACAAATTGCTAGTTATGTCATATCAGATATGATGCCCAAGCAACAGCTCGTGTCCTTGGCAAGTAGGAGCTCCCCGATTGCCAGGTTCTCGAACTAATTTAAAGTTCATATCGAAGCAGTTGCAGAGGTAATAACCTGCTTTGAGCTGGTTGCTTACCTTACACTTATGGCATTAATTTCCGGATGGATGTTGGAGAACATATTTGGCTTCAAGCTCAGTTTAAGCACTTGGCCTAGCTCCCTTCATGGTTTGGCAAATGATCTAAACCAGCAAGGTAGACAAGGGCTGCCAATTTGGGTTTGGACTAAAAAACAAGGAAGTCAGGTTCAAAGGATGAAGAACTAATTAAGGATGAAGGATGAAGAATTAATTTTACCCATAATGGTCCTGTAAATGCAGTGACCCATTGCAACCAATCTGGAGTCAGTCAACCATGCAAAGCTTTAGCATTGATTGCCATTGGGTATAGCATTCAGGGATAAATCTGTGTACTGAACAAGGCCACATGAAGAGGAAACAGCCACTGATCTCATATTTTTTAGCCCGTCTAGTGCTAAAATCCTATAGTGTTGCCCAATCTTTACCCCTGCTGTCATTTTTTACTGATACTATTATATTATACTGTAAAATAAATGTTCTTGAAAACAATGTACTGCTTTTACACATATAAATCCAATGTATTGCATTCAATACAGTTATTTTGTATTGAATGCAATCCAAATGGATTTTGAATTTCCCGCCCCACCCCACCGGCAAGGTACACATACACCAATGTCACTGGGAACTCCCCCGGTGACTCATTGCGCGCAGAAGACGCCAGAGGAGAAAGGCAGAAGGGAGGGTTCGCAGCGATGGACAAGGCAGGACGCCGGCGGATTGGGTAGGGCTGTATTTACTATTACTTCCCATAGGTTTATCTTTCCCGAGTGTTTAGGTTTATCTTCCACCGTTTTAAGCAACTTTTTTCTACCTCGAGTCACACTTGGGGTTACCGCTAGGACCGGTTAAGCACCAACTTCAATTAGGGAAAAGGTGCCAAATCTGGTGAATATGGAGGATGTTCCAATGTAATAAAAGGGTTTGTTGGTCACAAAAAGTGCTGTGTGAGAAGAAGCATTGATGAAGAATGAAACTATTTCCCCACATTTCTGCCTGTCTTTTCCTGACTCTTTCGGCCTGATTTATTAAAGTTCTCCAAAACTGGAGGGAATACACTTTCACAAGTAAAGCTGGGTCATCTAGCAAACTTGGAATGGATCTGGTCCAGGATTCAAAACATTTGCTAAAAAATAGCAAATGGCTTTAAAGAAATTAATTCCAGGTTTGCTAGATCGACCAGCTTTACTTATGAAAGTGTGTCCTCTCAAGTTTTAGAGAGCTTTAATAAATCGGGATCATTCACTTAACTGTGTCAGAACTTCCTCATAATAATATTGGAATGTTGGGTCACTGTTGTGCCTTCTGTAAACGTATTTTAAAAAAATGACGCCTTGATGTCACAAAACACAATGAGCATGGCTGTGAGTTTGGACTTTTTTGATTCTTGGTGATGAAGGTGTTTCCAGTGACTGGTTTTGTTTCAGGATCGTACAGGAAGATTCAGGTTTCCTCACCTAAAGTGATGACTTTATGAAAAAGGTTCCGGTCTGCCTCAAGTTGCTGCAAAATGTCACCACAAATTTCCTTTTGGCAGTCCTTTTGCTCTGATGTGAAATGGTACTAAAAATTTCAAATTGACGCGTTGCTCTACTTTTATACTTCTCATGATTTCAGCACATGAGGGGAAACACAACGGCATTAAAAGTTGACTGGCAACAAACTAAATGACAGAGAGAGAGAAGTTCTTTTCCTAATTGTGGGAAAAGCATCTTCTGCGCATGCCTGAGATCAGGCATGCTCCGAAGAAGCAGCCCAATGCCTCCTGGGATACCTATATCATGTCTGAGCTGCCCATTTAGTGGGGTCTCCCCTTCTTTTTTTTAAAAAAAAAACATAATTAAAAATAATTCAAAAACACATTTTCAGTCCATATAGGGAACTAGAGGATTATTCACTTTAGGGACATTACAAAGGACAAGGGGGCGCTCTTTGCGTTTCGAGGAAAAGTAACTAACCTCCGGATAAGGAAGAGATTCTTCACAGTAAGTGAAAATGTATAATAGGCTCCTAAAGTAGTTTCAGCACTTTCTATAGATTGCTTTAAGAAAAAAGCTGGATAATTTCTAGAAGCACAGAATATAACTAGGGATTAAAGTTTTAAAGTAAAGGTAACAGAGACTGTTGATCCAGGGAACATCTGATTTCCTCAGGGTATCAAGAAGGAATTTTTTCCCTTGTTGGAGCAAATCGAACCAGGTTTTTTAGCCTTCCTCTGGATTAGAGTCTATAAGGATTTTTTCTAGGATATGTTTATTTCCCTAGTGGTTGAACTTGATGGATTTATGTATTTTTTCAACCTAACTATGTAACTTTTTTGCCAAATATAAAAGGTTTATCTACCCTTATATAAACCTGTCCTTACTTTCCTTCTGGCAATGCAATATACAAAAGCTCTGTTGCAACTGATATCTTCCCCATCCCGTCTTCCAAGTTTGCTGTTTTTAGCCATTCAGATTGGCAAGCTCTGGATTCCCCCAACACTCAAGACACGTTGAGAAAGCACACTAATCTGTTTATGTCGTCTACAATTCTACAAGGAGATCTTTATTGCAGATTTGGGATAAAGCTTCTCCTCTGCAATAAAAGGCGTTAGCAATTTAATTTTCAAATAACTAGATTTTACTTTACTTCTGTACTGGTAGTTCTGGTCTAGAGATACCATAGCTAAAATAAAAAACAAGCAAATCATCTTCTGCCTTATTTTACCTGTTTGTTCCTCAAAAAACTACTGATATTTGAGTTCATCAATGGACTTCATGGACCAGGGCAGGACTGGCCAATGGTCATCCAATGGACAACATGAAGCTAACAAACCAGGATAAAGATTTGTGTTTTCATAAAAGTGACAGTGATTTTAAGCCCCTGAGTCCAATAAAATATACAAATTTCAGTAACATTTGTGTTAAAACTTATGAATTTGTTACAGTTCTTTAAAAATGCCATATTCACACTATGGGCTGCATTAAAAAGATAACACAGGAACACAGGGATCAGGCAGGTTTTTATTGCAGTAAGAGAGGGGTAATCCTAAAGGACCCTTCCTGGGTCATCTCAGGAGAAGGGGTCAACCTAGGGGCCACAAGCTAAGTTAGTTTCTGCTGTGCAAGTGGTTGGTGCTGTGACTTTGCACCAGCTCCTTAGGGTTTAGGACTCTCCCTAGCAGGTGCCTTGACCTGACCTTGCCTGGATATCGACGCCACCTTGTCTCCCATTCACCTTGACATTCCACCTGGATTCCAACGCTGGTTTGTCTGCCACCTGCTCTGACCTTCCACCTGGATGCCAACACCACCTTGTCTGTCACCTCCACCTGGATACTGATGCCACTTTGCCTGTGGTATGTTTTCTGACCATGTCTGACTGTCTCTACACAGGAGTCTACCTCGCCCGCTCTGCCCACCAGTGCGGTGACCCAGCAGGAAACCACCAGGTGGCACCTTGCAGCAAGGAGTCCGGTAGTCACTAGGAAGACCAGCCCATCACTTCTTGCATGGAGATCTGGTGAAGAGCAGGTGTCCTGTAGATTCTGCTCTCGTGGTTATCACAGGTTACCTGCTGTCCCACAATCTAAAGATCTCAGAGCTGTACCTGAATCTGATGTATCCACTGCTTTGAGGGGCTTAAACATACAAACTTTATGACAAGCTGTGGTTACATGAGCTGGGTAACCAAAATTAGAAGTGGGAGAACATGTGGCCTTGGAAATAATATAAATCTCTTTAAAAGTCTTTTATTTTTTCTTTTGGTGACCAATTTCCCTGATTAGTAATGCAAGAAAATACAGTCTTGGGCAATTCGGTGTTCCCCTTTTTATTTTTTGTTATTTGGTGCTACTTTATCTATCTTACCTTATCACCGTACAATCAGAAAATATGAAGCAATATCTAAAGGGGCATGGTAAAGGTTTCTATAGGATCTACCACCACAATGGCTCTAGGCTTTGCAGGAAATTGTTGTACATCTTGGTTTGCATTCAAGGGCACCCCAATTATTTCAATAGGCTGTCCAAGGGAAGTTATGCATTGCCCTGCAGTGCTTTAGCAAAATGAATTAAAATGAATAGACATAAATCCAAACTTTTGGTAATAGGGATGAGGGACACTTAAGTACCTTCTCTGCCCTGCCATGCCCCTTTTTGCAGGAATGCCAAATTATTGGTTAAACCAAAAATTGTTTAGTTTATCTTTTTTATACCTGTGTATTCTTTATATTTGTTTTTCAAAGTTAATGACATATGACTATGGTAGAGGCATTAGATTGTGAGCTCCTTTGAGCAACAGCTAGTGACTGTGTACACCACTGTGTAATATGTTGGCGCTATATAAATGCTGTGTAATAATAATAAAATATAATGTGAGTGAACAAATCTTTAGTTTTTCACAGACCTCTAGATCAACAGGTTTCTGGTTTATTGCATGATACAATGACTATTTTCTGCTTCTGTGTATTTTTTTTGGTAAATACTCCCATGTTTATTTGCTGGTTGCTGAAACATGGTTTACTGTGGGTGATCAATTATCAGCCATTCACAGCAAACTTTCCCACCGCGGTTTCCTTGTAATTCTGTGAAAAAGCTGATCTGCAGAGCGTCAGCACGGCTGTATCCTGCTGTTGTATTCAAGTAAAAGATGCACATAGTAACAAAATGAACAGCAACATTATACTTCAAACATAAATTAATGCAAAACTAAAATTAAAAATATTTCTTAAAACTGGTTTGTCTTTTTTTACTGTAATCAGATATTTAAAAAAATTAAAAATTAGAGGAAAAGAAGACAATTTAATATTGAGAATGGATTATAATGTTCTAATACTTATCCACCTGGAAGACTGAGGACATCTAGTGGTTGAAATTATTTACTGCAAGGGACGGTGCTGGAGAAGCTGCAGGTATTGTAGCTTACGTTTATAATAACTGTTATAAGTTCTAGACTTGAATGAGCATATCAGTTGCCCCAACCCATGCTATATTTGTTCCAGGTCAGTACTTACCATGTAAAGAAGAAATAAAAGCATGACAGCTGTGAAACATAAATCAGCAAAGCAGAGGTATAACTATAAATCAATGGGCATTAGTTCCTGAATTACAATCCTTAGACGAAGTCTTTGTTAGCCGAAACGAAAATACAGCTCAATACAGATCACCGCGGTTGCAGTTCCACAAATGCATTTGTTAGCCGAGTCCATCTTCTTTAGCCAAGGCCGAAACTCAGCAGAAAAAAATTAGCAGGGCCACTTGTTAGCTTTGATATGCAAAAAGAAACAACTGCAGAGTTTGTCTTGGTCATTAAAGAGTTACAAGAGGTTGCAGAAGAGCTCAGTCTCAGCTGTGTTTAGCAAAAGATATTTTCTGCAAGACATGCAAACCGCCCCTCCCCCCATCAAGCTTTTGTCCTGCACACATAAACGCAGGGAAGCCCAGTTCGTATCTAGGAGTGGTCTGTATGTCGGATGTCCTTAACTTGGGGACTACCTGTATGTTTTCCCACTCAAAACAGGGGCTTACACCTATTAATGTTTCTGCTTCTTCGAATACCAAGCTTTTTTAGTTTTTTATTGTTATTGATATTGGCAAAACTGCAAAATGGGCTTCCCCTCTAATTTCTCAATGCCACATCCCATACCTTTTACAAGGATTCAAGAATTGGAAGGAAGAAGGGACTGTAAAGACATATTTAATCACATATTTTACTGACTGATATCATATAGAAAATAATGATTTACAGTTATATTTTGTACTAAAACCAACTTTAATGAAACATTCTTCAAAGGATTTTTCCTGACTTATAGAACAAAATAATATTAGCCTATGATTCTATTATATATATTAATATAATATATATATTAGAATCATGGGCTATTATTATTTTTAATATATATTCAAATTGGATAAATATGTTTAAAAACTAGAGGCTTATTTATTACTATGGGCATACATATGAGGTTTATATGGATCATTAAGAGATTAAATGGAGAATATGACACTTATAGCATCTGAATCACAATCAGTCTGGTAATTAAAGGATTGAGTATAGTTAATAAATTAAAAATATGATTTTTTTAATAATTAATAATAATGGATTAGATCATAATGTTGGGATCTTTTAATAAACAAATGCAGAAAAATGAAAAATATTTCTTTGTGTCAACAGGGTCTCCAAAATCATAGCCCAATATTAGGAGCTGCCCATAGATGCGTGTTACAAGTGTTAGTTTTTGCCTCTTCTCTCCCTCTCTGTATACTGGAGTATCCAAAAGGGGTTTGATTCCATTGAATAAAAGGGTATGATTTGTATATTAATAGGATTTGTATATATATATGTGTGTGTGTGTGTGTGTGTGTGTGTGTTTCTAATTGAGTACTATTATATTTGTAGAACTTTATGTTCCTAATGACCAAGGACCAAGGTCATGAAACGCTTTGAGGAAAAGTCTGATATGTCAATGTAATCAGGACAACATAAACATAAGTCTGTAAAAATCCTTTTAACAATGTTTCATTAAAGTTGGTTTTAGTACAAAATATAACTGTAAATCATTGTTTTCTTTATAACATTAGTCAGTAAAATATATGATTATGTATGTCTTTACAGTCCCTTCTTCCCTCCTATTTTTGAATCTTTGTTCTTCTTCGTATTATTATTATTTATTATTCAGATTCAGATTTTGGATCTTACCTTCAACTTCCCGTATACAACGATATATTAAAGCTGAAACCAATATCACAATGATGACCCTCAGTACTATGTAACAAGTGGCCCTGCTAATTTTTTTCTGCTGAGTTTCGGCCTTGGCTAAAGAAGATGGACTCGGCTAACAAATGCATTTGTGGAACTGCAACCGTGGTGATCTGTATTGAGCTGTATTTTCGTTTCGGCTAACAAAGACTTTGTCTAAGGATTGTAATTCCAGAACTAATGCCCATTGATTTATAGTTTTACCTCTGTTTTCCTGGTTTATGTTTCACACCTGTCATCCTTTTATTTCTGCTTTACATGGTAAGTACTTACCTGGAACGAATATAGCATGGGTTGGGGGCAACTGATATGCTTATTCAAGTATAGAACTTATACCAGTTTTAAAAAATTTAAAAAAAAAACTTAAGCTACAATACCTGCAGCTTCTCCAGCACCGTCCTTTGCAGTAAATCATTTCAACCACTAGATGTCCTCAGTCTTCCAGGTGGATGAGTATTAGAACATGATAATCCATTCTCAATATTAAATTGTCTTCTTTTCCTCTAATTTTTAATTTTTTAAATATCTGATTACAGTAAAAAAAGACAAACCAGTTTTAAGAAATAATTATTTTTAATTTTAGTTTTGCATTAATTTATGTTTGAAGTATAAAACTCCTGTTGCTGTTCATTTTGTTACTATGTGCATCTTTTACTTGAATACAACAGCAGGATACAGCCATGCACTCTGGAGATCAGCTTTTTCACAGAATCACAAGGAAACCGCGGTGGGAAAGTTTGCTGTGAATGGCTGATAATTGATCACCCACAATAAAGCATGTTTCAACAATTCAGCAATTACACAGTGGTGTACACAGTCCATAGTCATCTCACTAGCTGTCGCTCAAAGGAGCTCACAATCTAATGCCCCTACCATAGTCATATGTCATTAACACAGTCAGATCTTTTTTTTTTTGTTAGGGGGAAGCCAATTAACCTAACTGCATGTTTTTGGAATGTGGGAGGAAACCGGAGTACAAGAGAAAACACGCGCAAAGATGGGGAAAACCTGCAAACTCCATGCAGATGGTGTCCTGGCCGAGAATTATAGCTGAGACCCAGCGCTGCAAAGAATAGAGTGCTAACCACTGAGCCACCATGCAACCCTTAATTTACATCTATTTATATTTACACAATTGCACTACAATATTTCCATAAATTCCAACTACTAAATCAAGGGACTGCTCTCACTAGTACATTGCAGTAACAAATATTCCTACACAGGGACACGCAACATTCAGCAATTAATATGAGGATAAGAATCCCAACTGTGCCTGAATTGGAGGGACCGTACATCTTCATAACTACCAATTGTCCCTCATTTGGTGGCAATATCCCTCTTTATACCTCCTAACTGTCCCTGAATTTGAGGGATTGTTCATCTTCCACTTCAAGTCCTTCTGTTGCTCTTTGCTTTTCAGTTGTCTCTCCTATGGTGGACATATATACCTTTTTTAATAAATATGAAATGTATTATTTAACTATTACTGTGTTTAATGTGTTTTTTTTTTTTTGCACTAAACCTTCATCCAGAAAGAATTTATTCTACTATGTGTTACATTGAAAAACAAATATAAAGAATACACAGGTATAAAAAAGATAAAATAAACACTTTTTGGTTTAACCAATAATTTGGCATTCCTGCAAAAAGGGGCATGGCAGGGAAGAGAGGGTACTTAAGTGTCCCTCATCCCTATTACCAAAAGTTTGGATTTATGTCTATTCATTTTTAATGCATTTTGCTAAAGCACTGCAGGGCAATGCATAACTTCCTTGGACAGCCTATTGAAATAATTGGGTTGCCCTTAAATGCAAACCACGATGTACAACATTTTCCTGCAAAGCCCAGAGCCATTGTGGGGATAGACCATATAGAAACCTTTACCATGCACCTTTAGATATTGCTTCATACTTTCTGATTGTACTGTGATAAGGTAGGATAGACAGAGTAAAGTAGCACCAAATAACAAAAAATTAAAAGGGGAACACAGAATTGCTCATGACTGCATTTTCTTCCATTATTAATCAGGCAAACTGGTCACCAAAAGAAAAAATAAAAGACTTTTAAAGAGATTTATATTATTTCCAAGGCCACATGTTCTCCCACTTCTAATTTTGGTTACACAGCTCATGCAACCACAGCTTGTCATAAAGTTTGTATGTTTAAGCCCCTCAAAGCAGTGGATACATCAGATTCAGGTACAGCTCTGAGATCTTTAGATTGTGGGACAGCAGGTAACCTGTGATAACCACGAGAGCAGAATCTACAGGACACCTGCTCTTCACCAGATCTCCATGCAAGAAGTGATGGGCTGGTCTTCCTATTGACTAACGGATTTCTTGCTGCAAGGTTCCACCTGGTGGTTTCCTGCTAGGTCACCGCACTGGTGGGCAGAGCATGCCAGGTAGACTCCTGTGTATAGACAGTCAGACATGGTCAGAAAACACACCACAGGCAAAGTGGCATCAGTATCCAGGTGGAGGTGACAGACAAGGTGGCGTTGGCATCCAGGTGGAAGGTCAGAGCAGGCAGCTGACAAACCAGCGTTGGAATCCAGGTGGAATGTCAAGGTGAATGGGAGACAAGGTGGCGTCGATATCCAGGCAAGGTCAGGTCAAGGCACATGCTAGGGAGAGTCCTAAACCCTAAGGAGCTGGTGCAAAGTCACAGCACCAACCACTTGCACAGCAGAAACTAACATAGCTTGTGGCCCCTAAGTTGACCCCTTCTCCTGAGATGACCCAGGAAGGATCCTTTAGGATTACCCCTCTCTTTCTGCAATAAAAACCTGCCTGATCCACGTTTTTCAAAGCCAAACTTTAATATCTTTTAAATGCAGCCCATAGTGTGAATATGGCATTTTTGAAGAACTGCAACAAATTCATAAGTTTAAACACAAATGTTACTGTAATTTGTAAATTTTATTGGACTCAGGGGCTGAAAATCACTATCACTTTTATGAAAACACAAATCTTTATCCTGGTGTGTTAGCTTCATGTTATGGTCCATTGGATGACCATTGGCCAGTCCTGCCCTGGTCCATGAAGTCCGTTGATGAACTCAAATCTCCAAAAAAAAAATAGTTTTTTGAGGAACAAACAGGTAAAATAAGGCAGCAGACGATTTGTTTGTTTTTAATTTTAGCGATCTCTAGATCAGAACTACCAGTAAAGAAGTAAAGTAAAATCTAGTTATTTGTCTTGAGTGTTAGGGGAATCCAGGGCTTGCCAATCTGAATGGCTAAAAACAGCAAACTTGGAAGACAGGGGATGGGGAAGATATCAGTTGCAAGGGAGCTTTTGTATATTGCATTGCCAGAAGGAAAGTAAGGACAGGTTTAACATTTTCTGTTACCTATACTTTAAAACTTTAATCCCCAGTTATATTCTGTGCTTCTAGAAATCATCCAGCTTTTTTCTTAAAGCAATCTATAGAAAGTGCCGAAACTACTTTAGGAGCCTATTACACATTTTCACTTACTGTGAAGAATCTCTTCCTTATCCGGAGGTCAGTTACTTTTCCTCGAAACACAAAGAGCACCCCCTTGTCCTCTGTAATGTCCCTAAAGTGAATAATTCTCTAGTTCCCTATATGGACTGAAAATGTGTTTTTAAATTATTTTTAATTGTTTTTTCTAAAAAAAAGAAGGGGAGACCCCACTAAATGGGAAGCTCAGACGTGATATAGGTATCCCAGGAGGCATTGGGCTGCTTCTTCGGAGCATGCCTGATCTCAGGCATGCGCAGAAGATGCTTTTCCCACAATTAGGAAAAG